>NC_068999.1:41878574-41881591 GCF_001194135.2 Octopus bimaculoides
CATATATACATATACATATATACATATACATATATACATATATATATGTACATACTCTTTTACATGTTTCAGTCATTTGACTGTGTCCATACTGGAGCACCACCTTTAGTTGAACAAATGTTATCCTTGTTCTTTGGCCCTGGGTCAATGCTGATTAAGCAGGATTATGATTAAATATAATACAGCTATGACCTTTCATCTTTCTAGAGTATGTCTTGGAGTGAATTACACTTAATTAATCTACTCTTTTCTTTCATCCCCAAAATAGGGTGTGATTTAATAGAATTTGGCTGCTATTTCTAACAGATCAAGTGACACCACAGAGACTCTGTTTTTATCAAGAATTTACTCAGGGAGAACTGATTCTACAAATCTAAATGACATTTCATAAATGAAAACAGCATATATTTTGAGACAAGTTAAAGAATACCATTTTTTTTTTATCTTCAAAAATTTAATACAATTTCGTCTTCTTGGATATAAAATATATTATGAATTACATTTGTTGTTCGAAAAAATTATTTTAACTTAAAAATTGTTTAGGAACCTGTGCAAGTGGTATTATAATTATACATCATCTGGTTTTGATTAAATTTTCAATTCTTAAATTATCTAACACTTATCTAAAAAAAACAAAAAAACTATGAAAAACGAGGATAAAATTGTTAAACAATATTTAAAGTACATTTTCTAAAAATGTTTTAAATAAACAAAACTATAATCTGAAAAACATTTTGAAGAAAAACATAGATATGTTTATTTAATAATATGATTTAGAACATTAGAATAAATACATTTAAAAAGATTATATACACATATATATATACACATATAATAGACTTCAAAGAATTTACAAGTAAATTTTTTCAATGTAGGAATATAACATGTGTCTAATGTATCTTTACTAAAAAATATATTGAGCAGGCTACTTTAAGAAGGAAAATAATAATAAATAAATAAATAAAAAACAAAAATAAAATGTCAAATAAAACTAAAAAAAATTAAAACTTAAAAATTAAATTCATTAACAAACAACAAAATAAAAAGACACTAAATAACAAAAATTTAAATAAAATAAACTATAAACAAAATACAAACAAAAACAATCTAACCTGCAGTGGCACATGCAATGGTGAGAAGCGGCAATTTGGTGAGGCAGAGGAGGGAATGGATAAACAACAGTCTTCGAGAATAACAGAACAAAATATCAAAGAAATAATAATAAAAAAAACAAACAAATAAAAACAAAACAAAAAGAACAAAAAAAAAAGGGTTCTTTTAAATTTGGTTAATGGAATCATGAATCCTGTCTGTTGTTTCATGGTTTTGGAAATGAGATTTTGATTATGAAAATATTTGGAGATGATGCGTTTGTGAAGAATTTGCAGATCTATGAAGTGAAATATTTGAGAGATATTGTGAAATGTCCAAACTTTATAAGTGCACCCGCATGCAAACTGATGTGTTCCCATGCACAGTGCACATGCATGTGTTAGTGCTCTGCATTTTGAAGTGCACATATGTTGTTGTTAGTATACTCCTTTTTCACTGAACTACATATCTTACGCATAAAATATGCATATATATATATATATATATATATATATATGCGTATATATATATATATTTGTTCTTTCATTTGTTTCAGCCATTTGACACACCGCCTTTAGTCAAACAAATTGACCCCAGGACTTATTCTTTGTAAGCCTAGTACTTATTCTATCGGTCTCTTTCGCCGAACTGCTAAGCTATGGGGATGTAAACACACCAGCATCGGTTGTTGAGCGATGTTGGAGGGACAAACACAGACACACAAACATATACACACACACACACATTATATATACACACACACACACATATATATATATATATATATATATATATATATATATATATATATATACGACGGGCTTCTTTCAGAAGAAATACCACAAGGCATTTTAACAGGTGCTCTACTGATTCTGACAATCCACTTTCATAATAGCAATGGGAAACCCTCTATGTGGTCACCTGAACAGCTAGAAATAGTTACCAAATCTCTCTCGGGTTATGCTCTAAGTACAAAGCCTTTGTTTTAATTGATTTTTAATATAAACAGCAGAGTAGCAATTGCTTTTCTTCACACTAAGTTGGTGGAAAATCTCCCCAAAGTAGCTATAGAAGAGCAGAGACAAGGTAATACTCCTGGTATAGTTCTTGTACTCTGGCACTGCCAGGTAAACTGGCAGTAAAGTGACATTTGACAAAGCAAGTGGTTGGCAGCTCACTGCATTTGATACAACCTCCATCATTGCAGATTTTTTTTGTGCCATGGAATTCAACCAGAATCAATCAAGTTATAGGCTTTGAGGGGCTTTAGTTAATTCTTTCAATCACATGAATGGTAACCATTCTTGTTGTTCAAGTTTTCGGATCAAAAAATCTTCTGACTGCAATAAATGCTAAGATCTTATTTATGTAACAATGCATTGTTGTACTAAAAGAGCCTTGTTTTTGTTGTTGCTTCTTTGACTGTACCAAAAGCAGGAAATGAAGAATCGGAAAAGTGACTTGCAGTTCTTCTTTATTCTTTGCCTGTCCAAAGCATTTTCATAAG
This sequence comes from Octopus bimaculoides, assembly GCF_001194135.2. Classification (NCBI taxonomy): domain Eukaryota; kingdom Metazoa; phylum Mollusca; class Cephalopoda; order Octopoda; family Octopodidae; genus Octopus; species Octopus bimaculoides. The sequence goes on from NC_068999.1 coordinate 41,881,174, forward strand.
TTTGCCCAAAGCATCCAAGCATATTTTTCAGACTTTTAGTTAGCTCTTGTGTCATGCATTCTGAGTAATACAAAGATCTCATTTTTTCTATGTCTCAAGTTTCTCTGGTGATTGAAAAAAAGTGGAAATGTATATCATATATGATGCATGGATACCAAGGAAATACAATTTGCATATCACTTGTAATACACAGGACAGACAAAGGAAAGGGTTAACTGCATTCTTCATATATTTCCCTTTTTTTCTAATCTACCATGTGAAGACGTAGCCATAATTGTTATACTTCAACCCAGAAGAATCTGTACAAACACACAAATCACTCTTGTACACACCTTCGTATCTTTACATAAACAAAAATATTTCGCTGATGTATATTTTATCAACCTCCACATAAATACAAAAAAAAAAAAAAAAAAAA
>NC_068999.1:41881829-41886162 GCF_001194135.2 Octopus bimaculoides
AAATAACATTTCCAGTTATTTGTCTACACTTAAAATTACAGAATCATCAATGTTAGGACAAAATTAGAAGATGGTTTTTTATTAATAATGAAGTTAAAAATGATGTTGATCAAAAAGAAAGCTCATGGTTGATAAGTAAATAAGATCCAATAAGTGCAATGGAGATGAACTGAAATGATGAAATGCAGGTTTACCTCTGAGAAATATCATGCAAGTTTTCATAAGAGGTTTTCTCTAATACATTGTATGTGTGAGTATGTATGTGCATAACAAGGGTGTGTGTGTGTGTGTGTGTGTATATGTATGTATATATACACACACCTATATATGCGCATGGTTATATGTCCCTGTCAATACATATATGAAGATATTCATGCATATGGCTAGGTGATTACATATATATATATATATAATAACAAAAATAATTTGAAAAAAAATAATCATACCATTTCTTTTATCATGCAAGAACAAAGATATTTAAAACATAAAATCTCCCAAAATGTAAATGTTTTTTCGAGGAAAACAAAAAAGAAAACAACCCAGAAAATGAAAGGAAAAAAAAAAACTGCAGAAAGAAGATATTACAACAAAGAATGAACCGAACTCACAAGTGGCTGTAACCTCAATATGTTTGTTGGTGTTAACATTATTTGTGGTTTGCACTTTGAATGTTGATAGTGTGTCACACTTCACAACATGATCTAGATCATGTACTTCAATCTCACTGGCATCCATAACATTGCAAAAGTAAGGGGAATCTGGAGAAATAGTAAGAAAAGAAAAAAGGAAAAATGTAGCGTACTCTAGTGCTAAAAATAACAGCCATTCTAACTTGACTTTTTTAATTTTAGTTTTAGGGCTATGATAAAAGCACCCAATAAATTCTGTAAAGTGGTTGCTGTTAGGAAGGGCATCCAGCAGTAGAAACCATGCTGCTACCTTCTTTACTGTAGTCTCACTCACTTGAAAGGGATCTTAACCCATTAGTGCCCAAATCTTTATCTAATTTATTACCAAAAATCTTTTTTTATACAACTTTGATATTAAATATATAAAGAAGAAATTTATTACAATATTTGAATGACACTCCAGTCTTGAAGACTAACTAAAGATATCTCAGAAAAATACAGGTGTTGCAGAAATAGGATGGATTATCCTTCCGGTCCTAAAAAAAGGACCATGGGCGCTAATGGGTTAATTTCACAAGCTACATGGTTACCTCATTAGTACTGGTGCTACAAAAACAAAAGCACTAAGTACTCACTGTAAAGTGGTTGATATTAGAAAGGGAATCCATCCACAGAAATTATGCCAAAGCAGACATAGGAACGTACTGCTGTCATCTGACTCACTGGTCTTCTCAAATCATCCAACCCATGAAAGATAGATGTTAAATGATGATGAGGAGGAGGTGGAGGAAGAGTAGGATGTTTTATATGGATTTTCTGTAAAATTATAAAAAATTTGACTTTTTTCCTTGAACTTATTGTTTTCCTTTGGAGATTGACTTGTTTCATAAATAAAGCATTTTTTCCCTTGCTGAGATAAAAATGTCCAAGTTATAGAGATGTAGGGGTGAGTGGCATGGGAACAAAAAAGCAAAACAAAAATAAGACATCAAAACTTCCCATAACCACAGATCTTACCTCTGTTATTTGATCAACTGACCTATTTACTTACAGAATTATAACAAAAGTGGTTGAGTATTCCACATACATTTGTCCCCTAAGTATGAGCTTCATGCCGATACAACTCGACACATTGTGTGGCATAGTCAGGCCTTAGAATTGAATTCTAGGTTTCCACATAGTTTCTGATTAATCAATTTCCTTCATAAGGCTCAAGTTGATCTGAGTTTGTGGTGGAAGGCATATGCTGAAAGCTCTGCACAGTGAGTTCAAACATGGGATTTCACAATTCTGATGGAAACACACACACACACACACTCTCTCTCTCTCTCTCTCTCTCTCTCTCTCTCTCTCTCTCACACACACACACATCTTTACTTTTTTTTATATATTTGTAGGTTAACAAGGCTACAATAAATTTCATGCTAAGAGACAATTTTCAAGCAATTATCAAGCTTGCCACATGGAATTTTGGTACTCATCTCCATTTTGGATGAGAATACACAAAACTACACAAGACTGTACGGGATTTGGGGATAAATAAAATATACAAATCATAGGAAACACCTCATTGTTGTTTCCCTTGCATTAGCTTATAAGGTTATAGAAGAGACTTGCCTAAGGTGCAGCACAGAGGGACTGAGTCCCAAACCCCATAATTGTAAAGTCAGTTCATTAACAACACAGCCTTGTCGGAACATATTCTGAACATAAAACATAGATGTTAATTTACCTTTAATTGGTCTATCATTGAAGGTGAGGTCAATTTCCACTGGCCCTGGTTTTTTTGGCACAAAACTGACACCATACAAACTGTTAGAAATGGTGGTGACTTTATTCTCAAGTTCTCCCTTGTTGAGCTTTATTTTTAGTTTACCATCTCCACTCTTGGAAACATCAACTGTGAAAATAAAAACAAAAACAATGTCTCTCAGAAATATGATAACAAAAGGGTTAAGAAGAAAAATAATCAGCAGAATACATGAGAGAAGGAGACCTCAAATGTGGTCACTCTATATGCTAGAAATAATAGCCTAAATTTCCTTCAATCCACACCCTTCCAACTGCTTCTAAAATGCATCTTCCCAAATGTAGAGGTGTTTTTAACCCTTTCAATACCAATATAGCTGAAACCACCTCTGGCTCTGCAGTACAAATGTCACGTTTTCAAAAGTGCTGAATAAAAATCTTCCACCAAACCTTGGTCACAATATATGTTCCTAATACTAGCTTAATGATAAAGTTATTTTCCTAAATTCTTTGTTATATTTAAAATTAATTGGAAGAAACACAGAGCGTATCAACAGAAATATGGTAACAAAAGGGTTAAAAGAGGTATTAAAGGGATTATTCCACTTTTAAATTCCTTGCAAGTAAATATTGGTTGATGGCATTCATAAGGTCTATTGTAATACTTACTTGTAAATTCTTCTTTGTTACCCACTGCAGATAATTTTGGTATCTCTGATAGTATGATAGCTGATGGATTGTACACTTTGAAAATCTGTGGGGAATTTTTTAGTTTTATTCCTTGGAAATTGAATTCAGCTTTATATGTACCTGAAAAATATGAGTAAGTTTTTAGAAAAATAAAAACATCTATCAAGTTTCTATAGTTACATTGGAAGACTCTTTCCATTTATTTATCTTTCATTACATATGAATGCAAGGGAATGTCTACTTGTTTGTTTATGTGTGTGTGTGTGTGTGTGTGTGTGTGTGTGTGTGTGTGTGTGTGTGTGTGTGTGTGTGTGTGTGTGTGTGTGTGTGTGTGTGTGTGTGGGTGTGGGTGTGTGTGTGTGTGTGTGTGCGTGTGTGTAGAGTGTAAACTATTGTTAGATGTATACAGTGATGAATGTGTGCACATAAATTTGTGGGCTGAAAGCAATATGTTGACTGATGGTTATTTTCCTGTTCACCATGCGATATTTTCCAAGTAACTGTTGGTACTGATATACCAACATCAAACTGCAACACCAGATGAGCTTCCTCAATCAATCACAGTCCACCTTACGATAATAACAATCAGCTTCTCTCATTCAAATTCAAAATGACTAAAGATTAGTATCACGCTTGAAACTTAGAGTAACAACAAATTTGAATCAAACTATTTTGATACATACATACATACTACAGTTCTATATTTAAGAGCATATGGCGTAGTGGTTAAGAGCGCAGGCTACTAACCCCAAGATTCCGAGTTCGATTCACGGCAGTGACTTGATTAATAATAGTAATAATAATAATAATAATATAATAATAGTAACATCGTTAGGAATGAGAACCCAGGTTCAAAATTTCCCCAAGACACCTGACGAAGGCTGGAGGGTATACCAGCCGAAACGTTGTGTTAACAACAAACAAGATGAGGACAAATATCTGTCAAATGTAAATAATGTAAATAATATACATACATACATTTTATAATATATTATTATTAATATCAGGAAATCAATATTAGAAAATTCATCGAAAAGATATATACATGTGTAGAATAATTGTTGTATTAAAACTATACGTAAAAATATATGTAAATATGTATAAGTATAAATATATAATATAATAATAATAAATATGTCAGTTTAAAAATTTTGAATTAAGTATGACAGGGACATTCGCTTACAACTTTTAGAGAAATGTCAAGTCAAGGACACACACACTCACACACACTCACACACACACACACACACACACACACACACACA
>NC_068999.1:41886229-41895591 GCF_001194135.2 Octopus bimaculoides
ATATATATATATATATATATATATATATATATATATATATAACAGGCTTCTTTTAGTTTTTGTTTACCGAATCCACTTACAAGACTGGTTCAGAGTTGTAGCAGAAAACATTTGCTTGAGGTGCCATTCAGTGGGACTGAAACTGAAATGCCATGATTGAGAAACAAACTCCTTTACCACACAGCCATATCTGCGTATAGAACAAATAGATGGGTGTATATATATATAAGATACTTACCAGCAGAAACTGGAGTGAACTGAATTGTTTCACTTTTATCTATTTTAGTGATTATTTTGTATGGCACCAAAGTCATTTTTGAATCTGAAATTATATCGTAAAATTTCAATTGTATAAATGGAAAGAATTGATTATAGAGGGTACTCCATACTTAAGTGGGATATTCGAACAGAAATCATCACTAACATTGTTTTGATGTCTACTTTTTCATGCTTATATGGGTCAGTCAGAAGTTGTTGAGGCAAATTTTTTATAGTTGGATGCCTTTCCTGTTATTAATCCTCACCTGTCTCCAAGCGAGGCAATGTTACTTCAAACCAATGGGAATAAATAAGCATTACATTTAACAGTATAACCTGAATGTTAAAAGGGTTGAATGAAATTTCTCATGGTGAATTTTCCTACAGCAAATAGGTTTAGGAGGAAGTTTCCTGCAACCACTGTGCGCATGTCAGTGACACTTGCTTACAACCATCAAGGATGTCAAGGCAAGGAAGGAAACACACACACACACACACACTCCACAGGTTTCTGAATCTGCTCACAAGGCTTTGGTTGGTCTGGAGCTAAAGTAGAAATCTGTCTAAAGTGGGACTGAACCCGAAACCATGTGGTTGGGAAGTAAATTTCTTATCACACAGCCACACCTGCACCTGTTTGAAGAAATTACTTAGGGACACCATCTGCATTAAACAGAATAGTTGAACAAGTGCTAATATGCTTAATATTCATTGCATTATGTACATTGGCACATATGTTTGCACTCAGCATTTAAGCAAGTTTTTACTTTGAAAACCTGAGTAACTTATGAGACATCTGGTTTGGGAATAATGTTTTCACATACACACCTACACATGATGGATATTCTACACATGCAAGCATAAATATTATCATCATCATCATCCATGAGTGGCCAGATCTGCCTCAATGCCATAGCACCTGAGGCAGGCAGGTGCAGCCCACCCCAACCTTTGGGCTGGCTGATGCTCATTCTCCTTTGCTATCATGTGGCTTTTTTGGAGCTGGATTTTCTACAGGGAGCATGCCCTTGCTTACCCCCAACCACAGTTTTTATACATGAGTGGTCCCAATTTTTAAGAAATATAGTGGAAAACTAGCTCAGGAGCCCCCCTACCTATACACTACACACCTATTCATACATACATACACACCTAGACACACATTCTTACACCCTATCCAATCTAATAGTAATAATTATTAATTAAAAGGTTTATTAGAGTAAAAGTAATCTTCCTTAATTAGTAGTCATTACTTACTGTGAACTTTAATGTCTACATCAGGGAGATGTGATTTGGGTCCCAGAAAAGTACACGTTGCTGGTTCATTTACATGAATTAACTTATTGCTTGCTTCTTGGACAGTAAAGCTGTCAGGCTTTATTGTCTCAATTTTCCAAGGACTTCCTGTTTGGAAAGAATCATTGTAGTTAGTGAAAATAAGGATTTTGAATAAAAGTCAAGTAAAAAGTTATGCCTGTTGCTATAAAATGGTTTTATTCAGAGGAAAAAAACAAAGACCAAATGCATTATTTCTTAGATTACACATATTATATATATATATCATATATATGTGTGTGTTTGTCCCCCTTACCCCATGACAACTGGTGTTGGTTTGTTTACATCTCTGTGACTTAACAGTTTGGTAAAAAGAGGTCCAATAAAATGTGTACCAGATTTACGAAAAATAAGTACAGTGGTCGTTGTGAGATTTAAAAATAATAATTTTCTAATTAATAGACAGAAGGTCTGAAATTGGGGGAAGGCGGAGGTGGGGGGGGGCTAGTTGATTACGTTAACCCAGTATACAACTGGTTCTTATTTTATCAAACCCAAAAGGATAAAATGTAAAGCTAACCCCAGCAGAATTTGAACCCACAAAAATTCTGCCAGCTTGCTGCCCTTAATGTATATAACAACAGCTACAATATATAACTGGCACTCCGTCAGACATGACGATGGGGGTCCCAGTTGATCCGATCAATGGAACAGCTTGCTTGTGAAATTAACGTGCAAGCGGCTGAGCACTCCATAGACATGCGTACCCTTAACATAGTCCGGTGGGAAATTCAACGTGACAGAGAATGTGACAAGGCTGGCCCTTTTGAATTACAGGTACAACTCATTTTTGCCAGCTTAGCAGACTGGAGCATCATGAAATAAAGTGTCTTGCTGAAGGACACAATGTATCGCCGGGAATTGAACTCATGACCTTGCGATCATGAACCGAATGCCCTAACCATTAAGCCATGTGCCTTCACAATAATAATACAGTAATAACAACTACGATATATTTATTTCTTTATTGCCCCCAGGGGGTTAAACATAGAGGGGACAAACAAGAACATCCAAAGGGATTAAGTTGATTACATCAATCCCAGTGCATAACTGGTACTTATTTAATCGACCCTGAAAAGATGAAAGGCAAAGTTGAACTTGGCTGAATTTGAACTCAGAATGTAATGGCAGACGAAATACCGCTAAGCATTTCGTCCAGCTCTAACAATTCTGCCAGCTCGCTGCCATAGAATATATAGCGCCAGCAGAAAAGCATGAATTATGAATTCTTTGACTGATTGAGTCAATGTTCTATTAACTGAACTCTTGAGGGTCAATGTGAATTTATTGGTTTAAGTTTACCGAATCTTACCTTCAACATGTTCCTTATTGAAGAACATCTTGACTTTTTGAATTGGCTGATTGGCTGGTTTGAAAGAAGCTGCAAAAATTTGATTTCCAAGATTTCGTATATTACAATCATCACGTTTGCCATTGAGTTCAATCTCTAGATTTCCTTGACCAGCTTCGGAAGCATCAACTGCAAAAAAAGAAACATATATGAATATAGGCGTAGGAGTGGCTGTGTGGTAAGTAGCTTGCTTACCAACCACATGGTCCCGGGTTCAGTCCCACTGCGTGGCATCTTGGGCAAGTGTCTTCTACTATCGCCTCAGGCTGACCAAAGTCTTGTGAGTGGATTTGGTAGATGGAAACTGAAAGAAGCCCGTCGTATATATGTATATATATATGTGTGTGTGTGTGTTTGTGTGTCTGTGTTTGTCCCCCGAACATCGCTTGACAACCGATGCTGGTGTGTTTATGTCCCCGTAACTTAGCGGTTCGGCAAAAGAGACTGATAGAATAAGTACTAGGCTTCTAAAGAATAAGTCCTGGGGTTGATTTGTTCGACTAAAGGTGGTGCTCCAGCATGGCCACAGTCAAAAGACTGAAACAAGTAAAAGAGTATGTGTGTGTGTGCGTGTGTGTGTGCGTGTGTGCGTGTGCATGCAGAAGGTGCAGACATGTTGCCCAGTGGTTAGAGTATTTGGCTCATAATTATGAGGTGGTGAATTTAACATATTTTGCTTTATGAATTCATTAAAAGCATCCAGTCCACATCTGTAACGTGGTTGGCATCTGGAAGGACATCCAACAGTAAAAACTTTACCAAAACTGACCTCACCCGTGCTGGTGCCACGTAAAATACACTGAGTCTACTCTGTGGAGTGGTGAGTAATATGAAGGGTATCCAGCTGTAAAAACCATTCCAAAACAGACATAGGAGTCTGGAGCAGTCTTCTGTCTGGCAAACCCATGCTAGCATGGAAGGAATGATTATATAAAAATAGGTTTCTATCTGAATATTGTATTATGAATATTGTAAATTAAATACTTTCTAAATATTCAGTCAGTTAATATATTTCTTCTAAATACTCAAACATCTATATTTAGATAAAGAACAAAATTCCAAAGGTATTTTGAAATTGGACTTACTTTTGAATTCGACTAACTTGTCTGGTTTACAAAATGGTGGCATGTTTCTTACTTTAACCTTGCTGGCATCATAAGCTTTACAAATAAATGGGCTACCTTTTACATGGCCAGCCTGGTTGGTCACATTTACGATATAGTCACCTGAAATAAATCAGGTAAAAAATTAAAAAAGTAAATATTTACCAAAAATGATTTTAAAAAACAAACTGGAAATAAAGAATAAGTTTTAAAATTAAAGACATCGTAAAAGTATGAAATTATAATGGAAATATTATTTTTTTAAATGTAATGAATTATGAGCAATGGATGAAGGCAACTGTACAAAGTGTGTGTGGATGAGGACAGCTGCATAAAGAGGTGCTGATCTTGAACTGTGGAGGGAATCTATGGAAGAGGTAGATCCAAGAATACATGGGATGAGGTGGTGAAGCATGATCTTCGAATGTTGGATCTGATGGAAGTAATGACAAATGATTGTGATCTTTGGTGACTTACTGTGCTTGAGAAGTCTTATCAAGCCAAGTGAAATCATAGAAGCCCCCAGGTTGGTGACACAAAAGAGCACCTGTGCAGATGACACGTAAAAGGCACCTACTGCACTCTCAGAGTGTTTGGCATTAGAAACAGCATCCAATTGTAAAAACCAAACCCAAATCAGACTGCATCCTGGAGACTGCAGTTCTCCAGTATATCAGTTCCAGTCAAACTGTCTAACCCCTGCAACATTGAAAAATACCTTAGGAATGAGAACCTAGGTTCAAAATTTCCCCAAGACACCTGATGAAAGCTGGAGAGTATATCAGCTGAAACGTTGTGTCAACAACAAACAAGATGAGGACAAATATCTGTCAAATGTAAATAATGTATATAATTCCTCATCTCTTAAAAATAGAACTGTATAGTGATAAAAAAAAAAAAAAAAAAAAAAAAAAAAAAAAAAAAAAAAAAAATAGAAATAAAAATAATAAGTGGAAATTTTAACGGTGAGTGTGTTAAATTTTAAGGCACGATAAGAAAATGACTCTCCCCAGACACAACAGAATATGCTTCAACACACGAAATCACATAAAAAATCTTGCAAACCAAATCCAAAAGCGAAATGTATAGTGATAGCTATTCCAAATTCCACCAAGTAACTATTACACTTGTCTCATTCGTGTATTAATTTATTAACTAATTGTTTAGTAAATAAAAGATTTGGTATTGATAGTAGGGAAGTACCAAATATAGAATATAAGAAATGTCTTTCCATTTCATATTAAGCAGTATTTTATTTTCTTCTTCTTGGAAGAAAAATATTGAAGTAAAGTTGCATAGCCTTTACCTGTTTGTTTTGGAATAAACTGAGCAGCATGGCGGCCACTTTCTGGTTGCTTCAAAGTCATAGGTACCTTTAATTTTGATGGCGCTGTCAAAGAATAAAAAAAATCATAATTGAAAAAATAAATACATAACCTTGGTAAAGGCATTATGCCGGTAATAAACACATGCACTGGTTCAGTCTTTTATTAATAAAGGACTGAACCAGTGCGTGTGTTTATTACCGGCATAATGCCTCTCCCAAGGTTTAATTGTATTTCTTTCAACACACGTATCCACATCAAGAATCTTGCACACGAAATACACATACAAAATAAATAAATAACGTTTTTGACTAAAATATGCCTATTTCTACCCCTCCCCTCTAAATAACATCTTTTTTACTACTGCAGTCTATTGCTGCTAGCTCTGTAAACTATGCTTGTTTTCTTTTCTTATTCCATTCTTGATGAGTTTTACCATTTATTTTTTGCCCTTCAAGATTTTTTGTTAATTCAACTTTCAGATATCAGCATCAATTTCAAGAGACTATAAAATGGTTTGTTTATTCAGAAAGAAACACAGGAAAGACAAAAGACAAGAAGGAGCTGATTTGAAGAATTATAGATAAATCTTATTTAATACCATTGTTGATATTCCAACACAACCATTTGTAGTGTCATGTGAGTATTTGTCAATCTAGTGTTATTCTTTATTCTTTTACTTGTTTCAGTTATTTGACAGTGGCCATGCTAGAGCACCGCCTTTAGTCAAGCAAATTGACCCTAGAACTTATTTGGTCTCTTTTGCTGAACTGCTAAGTTATGGGGACGTAAACACACCAGCAGGACAAACACATACAAACATATACACACACACAAACATTATATATATATATATATATATATATATATATATATATATACGACGGGCTTCTTTCAGTTTCTGTTTACCAAATCCACTAACAAGGCTTTGGTCAGCTTGAGGCTATAGTAGAAGATACTTGCTCAAGGTGCCACACAGTGGGACTGAACCCAGAGCCATGTGGTTGGTAAGCAAGCTTCTTACCACACAGCCACCCCTGTGCCTATGTTAATATTTTTATAGTGATCCCTCCTTCCATCTGCCACCCTTCTACATTCTCATGATTCTGCCTATCTCATCATTCACCCTGTCTAACCCCCGTCCCACTTCTCTTATCACTTCTTCCTAGCTTGGGGCTATACCTTGACACATCTTCACCAACATTTTCTCCCTTTTCCAACTGGGGTAACCATGTATCACCCCTTCCCTCTGGGAGACCCCTTTTTCTGTCTGTCCATCATACATTAACTTATCATCACCCAGAACAAAGCCATTTCCCTCAGTGCTACAAGTTCCTCATTTCTTGTAAAGTACTTGGTGACCTCAACCATGCTGGTGCCATGTAAAAAAACATACACTACACATTGTAAAGAAGTTGGTGGTGGGGATCAGTCCATCCCAGGCAGCACTTTTGGGTCTTCTGTAGGCAGTAGGTGTTTCTTATGAGGTCCAGAAGTGGCAAGCAGAAGGGCCACCCTGGGCAGCACTTACTCTAGTTATGCCAATGGGATCCAACCACAGAAACCATGTCAATGCAGACTTTGCTGTTTGGTACAGTCCTCTAGCTTCCTAGTTCCCGCTAAAACATTCAGCCCGTACCAGCATGGAAAGTGGACATAAAATGGTTTTATATACACACACACCACAGAAATATATATTCCACCAAAACCAATAATTCTTTTGGAGTTTTTAGTAAAACTTTGTGTTTATCTCTTGAGCCCCTCATACATGTTATATGTTTCCACCAAGGTCGAACAGCCTAAATACCTGTTAGGAAGATATAGTTTACAGGAGTGTTCTTATGACCCATTAAGTTAATAAAACTATCAACCATATTTGAAATTTTGCTGTAGTTAATTCTAAGAAAAAGAAATAATTTTAGATTCCAATCTAATTTCCAAGAAACTGAGAATAAGTTAAATAAAAAAAAAATGTATATATAAAGAAAAAGTAAATTTATATTTCAAAAAGAAATTAAAAGTTTAACTGCTTTTTAATGCTTTCAGTTAGAAAAGAATAAGCTGATGCTAAGAATAAAGAAGAGTAAAAAAACAAACGTATAAAGAAAAGAAAAAAATTAAGTTGAAAAGAGATTTAATAAGAGGAAATAGTTTAATGAGGTGTAAAAAAAATTAGAAAATATAAGTAGCTTACCTTGAATGAACTCTTCAGTGTTTAAATCATAAAAACATGTAAAAATGTCAGTGAAACACCATAGTTGCAGGACCCCAGGGGATCAAATAATAAGAATTGCTGTGTTTGTTTGTTACTTCAAGAATTAAAGTGGTTTGGATGTATTTTGATAATATCAAAATAGTTTGCATGCAATTTTATGACCTCGATAGAATTTTGATATATTTTAATAAAATGTTAAAAGAGACATGCGAAAATAATAAAAGGAAGAATAAAGTATGTTAATAAATAGAATTCAATTGCTAAATATGTATCATAAGAATTTGAAAAGTAAAAATAATTTTTTGTTTTCTTTTGTGTGTTTGTTTTAAAAAAAATTTTGATGTGAAATCATATGCTGAAAAAAAAGAAAAACATATCTTGGGACAGTCATCTTGCTAATAAAAACACATGCCCTGGTTCTCTTTCACTTCTTTCAATTATTATTAGTCAACTAGTTAACTAAACAGTAGCTTGACTAATCATTTGATCAGCTGGTTTGTCATGCTTTATTCAAACCATACTGAATACAGTGTGACAAACCTGGAGCAACAATGGTACATCTTTGATGAGGTCATGAATGATGGGGAAAAGATTCTGACAAATCAATGGATTGTTTGGTTGAATCAAATTAGTTTACTAATTGAATAATAATATTAAAAAGAAGTGAAAAAGAACAAGAATACTTGTTTTTATTGGCAAAATGATCCTCACAAAATACAATAAAAAATTGTCACAAAGAAATGTTTTCCATCTCGAGTCCAAGGGTTTCGTATTCATGTTACAGTCCACAGACATTAGCCCTTTTATAACCACATTCCTGGTGAAATCAAATGATTCACTGATTGAGTCTGAAAGCAATTTAAGAGGAAACTCTTGCTTTTCTGTAACTATTTGCTACAGTGACTGTAGCCATTGCTCATCTTGGCCATTTCCTTGCCAATGGAACTTGGCAACAGATCACCAAGAAACTAACCAGCAAAATCTTGATTTTATTACTCCAAATTGTAACCCACCTATATGGACCTCAACAGAGAAAGAAAAAAAAATCACATATTTTGATGAGAGTATGGTCAATTATATTGACCCCAGTACATAACTGGTATTTCATTTTATCCAGAATGAAAAGCAAAGATAAGCTCTTGATTTGATCTTTAATAAACCATATTGAATAAACTAATCCCAATACATATCACTTTTGACCATTCGCTCATTCAAACTGACCTTTCCACTAATATCTCACAGAAGATCCAACACTTGAGTTATATTCAGTCACATTGACCAGCACATTCTAACACTGACCACACAATCCTGAGCATGAGCTATTTATCACTGACCATACAACATCCATCACAACAATCACATGATGGTCATGTTGATCACACTCAGCGATACTGACTCTGCCCAGCCATTCCAAGGACACTTGACAGTATTGGTCACACCAAAAATTATTATATCCAGTGGACCTTCTTATTTTGGTCAAGCAGAATACAATAACCACATATATAAAAACTGACCATACACTAAATCACACTGACCACTTCAATCATGCTGTGTCACATTAATCTTCATTGATTGACATTAAGTACACCAAACATACAAACAGTGCTACAGCACTCACCAGTAACATTTTCAGTACAACTCAGTCTCATTCACCATGTTGAATTTTCTTGCACACTCATCTACCAGGAATTCTGCTGTTCCTTTCAACTGTTACAAAACTATATTTCTTATATACATACAAAATATATGTAGTATATATATATATATATATATAT
>NC_068999.1:41896153-41900186 GCF_001194135.2 Octopus bimaculoides
CATAAAAACACATACATATATATATATGCATATAAAATTCATTAATGAGGTTAGAAATTGATATTAATCAATTAAAACCAGTGGTCTAGCATATTAAAAAATCTGAAGAATAAAATTATATTACATATAAAAATAAGAGGAAAGACCAGCAAAAGTGGACTCCTATATGCTAGAAATAGATGCCGAATCATCTAACCATGAAAAAAATATATTCTCAGTAAAAATTTAGCGACACAACAGACTGTAAAAGGGCAAGACAAATGAAAAAATACTAAATAAATCTGTTGTGTCGCTAAATTTTTACTGAGAACATATTTTTTTCGTGGTTAGATGATTCGGCATATATTTCTAGCATATAGGAGTCCACTTTTGCTGGTCATTCCTCTTATTTTTATATGTAATATATATGCATATATATATGTATATATACACATATATATATACATATGTGTGTATATGTGCATCAGAATGATTTACCTTGGTTTTATATAATTTTATATAATTTTTTGTGTTCCTTTGGTAGGTGGAGTAATGAGCATGAGAGTTAAAGGTGTGGTATAGGTAGATAGGAGAAATGGTTCTGTACTAAATGGGGAATGAAGAATAGCAAGAAAGTATGATGTGTTTGTTGGGTGTGGCATGATAAAAAAAATGTGATAGAGTTATACTGGTTTGATAGAGGAACTTTTGTTATATAACTTCAGGTACAAACAGTATAAGTATATATGTATTTTTGTGTATATGCATATATATGTATACACACACACATGTATGTGTGTGTGTGTGTGTATATATATATATATATATATATATATAACTGGACACTTCTCATAGTCTTAGTATCACAAAAGTTTTATCCCTTGTTGGTTGGTGCCGACATCTCTGTAATCTTTTGATACAATATTCCTGTGTGCAAATGTGTGTGCATGTGTATGTGTTGCATCTTTGAGTGTGAAAGTGTCTCAACATGTATGGTATGGATACTTGATAACGAATGAATGCTGTAAACACAGAAATATATTCCTGGTTCTCAAGACCAGACTCTCCTTCTCCTCCTCTTCACTAATACTAGACGTGCAGTTGCAGTAATGCGACTTGGTGTGCAAAATCCTTGCCCCCTAAAGCATTTTTCAAACCCCAACAGTGATTAATAGTATGTCTTCCACAAATCTTCAAGAATGGTGAATCGTTTCACAGAAATAATTTGTCTTTTTTCTTTTCTTTCCAATTATGGGATTATCAGATAAATCCATTTGCTGCCTACCACCATTTATTTTAATTTTTTTCCAATATTATTTAAATTAAAATATAAAATGTTTTTACTGTAGTATTTTATGTTTTTTTTTGTAGCTCTATTTGTTTTTCTATAGCTTTGTTTATTGATTTTGAAATTTAAATAAATTTTACCTCTTTTTAGACATACGATGATTGAGTACAAAATAAAAGGCATTCATCTGATAACTAAATATTTTTTATTAAATAAGGTGGTTGAGTAGAAAAATCATTATTTACTTTTTCCATTTTAGGTATCTGAGTTCAAATCCTGCCAAAATTGAATTTGATTTTCATTCTTATGCAATCAAGACAAGTTTGTATGTTGATGCTTTACACGTCTACTCAGAAATTGATATTCTGGCTTAGCAACCAATATGGGCCCTGGCGAAGGTGCATGGCCCAATGGTTATCGTTTGGCTCACAACCATAAGACCATGAGTTCGATTCCAGGCTGCACATTGTGTCCTTGAGCAAGACAGTCCATTCAGTTGTCAAAGATGAGTTGTACCTGTAATTCAAAGGTCCAACCTTGTCGCATTCTATGTCATGCTGAAAATTCCTGAGAACTACATTATGGGTACGTGTGTCTGTGGAGTACTCAGCCACTTGCACATTAATTTCATGAGCAGGCTGTTCGGTTGATTGGATCAACTGGAACCCTTGTCATCGTAACTGATCGAGTACCAGTTATATGTACCTTCAGTCAATAATTTTATAAGAAAAATTTTACTTTTCAGTCAGTTCAGAGTTATCTCTTTTTTTTGGTATCTGGTGCTGATGAGAACAAACAGTTTGACAAATATGTATCCACCAGTCCAATAGGGGGCGCTCTGAGCTGACTATGGGGCTTTACACTTTTTGTCTCAAGTAAGAATTTTTTCCTCAAGATAAACAACAGTGAAAAACCTTTAACAAGTTCAAATACCACTTAAATATCTTCGAACTGATATTAAATTTAAATATTAGTTATCTAAGCATGAATTAACCCTGGTTGAAAAGAACTATAGTCAAAGACATTCTAACCATGCCATAGCCATTCCATCTTTGTTATTCAGATAGTGTGCCTAGAATTCCAGTATCCAATTATCTTTTTGTTCTTTGGATATTTATCCATTGAAATCCAATAATCTAATTAATGACGTAATAATGATTTATGTAAGATTACTGTTAATCACCGTTTCCTTTCTGGATTATGATATTGTCTCAGAATGGATGGGAGGGCAAAAAAGAGAATAACGGAAAAGAGTGATTTCCATAAAACAAAAAAAAAATGAAGAAAGGAGCAAAAGAAGAGAAAAAAAAGAAATAACCAACCCACAATATTTAAATATGTCCACCTACCTTGTTTTGATTGCTTTTTTTTATTTCATCAAATTTTTTTTTTTTGGGTTTTGTTACCATGACCGCCAACACCTTATAAGGTATTAATAAACAATTTTCGTAATCTAACATTAGTAACACTACCTCTAAGTCCCATTTACGGTATTAACAATAGTAGTAATAATACTAATAGTAGCAATAGTAGTGGTAGCAGCAGCAGCAGCAGCAGCAGTAGTAGTAGTAGTAGAAATAGCAAAAGATTCTAAAATTTTATAAATGAATAAAAATGACTAAACCAACACCATTGCCATATTCTGGAAGACATGTAACCAAAGAAAAAAAAAAAAGGTCTGACATTCATGCTATAAATATAAAACAACAATGATGACAACAACAATGACAACGGTGGTGGCGGTGGCAACAACGATGACGACGACTTATTTAAACAGTTTCTGGAGGTTATCATTTACCTTTTACTTGCTTCAGTCATTGAACTGTGGCCATGCTGGGGTACTGCCTTATTTGTATATGTGCATGTGTGTATATATTGGTAACAAATTTTGACACAAGGCCAGCAATTTTGGGAGATGGGGTAAGACTATTACATGGATGAAATATATATCATCATCCAGTGTTTTGAATCCAGGTTGTGTCCCTGTTAATCGGGGTGGCCAGATCTACCTCAATGCCATAGTAAATGCCCTAACACCATCTTGCCCGGTTTTGGGCACCCTCCTTTTAATCAATCCCAGAAGGATAAAAAGCAAAGACTCATCAGACTTATTCCTGCCTTTGCATGTACCTATCCAAATGCAATGCAAATCTGAACAGCTGTAAGCCTCCAACAAATAAGTGTATCTAACCCATTACTTCTATTATATATATATATATATATATATATATACATACATATACATTATTTCTGCTCCAGCAATACTGCAGCTGCATGGATGAAATATATATCATCATCCAGTGTTTTGAATCCAGGTTGTGTCCCTGTTAATGGGGGTGGCCAGATCTACCTCAATGCCATAGTAAATGCCCTAACACCATCTTGCCCGGTTTTGGGCGCCCTCCTTTTTCAAACCAACCCTCCCAATTTCCTCCTCCACCTGCCCCCTCCACCTTTTTCTCGGTCTACCTTGCTTTCGCGCTCCATTTACCTCAAACGCAATCACCCTCCTCAGAACTTGCCCATACCACCTCACTCCATTCGCCCTATATTATTTCTATTATAAATATATATATATATATATCATCATCATCATCATCATCGTTTAACGTCCGCTTTCCATGCTAGCATGGGTTGGACGATTTGACTGAGGACTGGTGAAACCGGATGGCAACACCAGGCTCCAGTCTAATTTGGCAGAGTTTCTACAGCTGGATGCCCTTCCTAACGCCAACCACTCAGAGAGTGTAGTGGGTGCTTTTACGT
>NC_068999.1:41900354-41902111 GCF_001194135.2 Octopus bimaculoides
ATATATATATATATATTATTTGTTGGTGATAAAAAAAATATTTTTATCAAAATATGTTGCAGACACATACACACAAAAACAAAAACAGAAATGTAATATTGAGGTTAATTAGTACAAACAATTTATAACTAGTTCAATAAAAAAAGACTCGTAATAAAATCTTGTTGTAATTGTTGTTGTTCATTATACCATGAATATCAGAATTTTTTTTTTTTCTTCCTGTTTGGCAGGGTTAAATAATAAACCAGAAGAAATAAAGGGCAGAGTATACTTACAACTAATATTTACTTTTACCTCCCCACCTCCTGCCCCTTTAGTCAGAATGCTGAAGGAGGCTGTCTTGTTGATGGGAACAAGTTCCAGACCAGCGCCACTTACACTGACCATGTTGGAATCAACTATTTCCAAAGTATACGGAGAACCTGGAAAAAGCAAAGACAAGAAAAATTTAAAAAATGAACCTGAATAATATACGTGTGTGTGATTGCGTGCATTCATATGTATGTTTGTGTATTTTTGTTTGCCTGTGAGCCATGTAAAAAGCTTCTGTGCCAATCCCACTTAAAAAAACACATCCAGAACTTTTAGTAAAGTAGTTGGTGTTAGGAAAGGCACCAGCTGTAGAAACCATGCTAGAACAGATATCGCCTGAGGCTATATATAGTAGAAGACATTTTCCCAAGGTGCCATGCAGGAGGACTGAACCCAGGACCATGAGGCTGGAAAACAAACGTCTTACGACAAGGCATATCTGTGTGTAATGGCCATGTTAAGAAATGTTTTAAAAATTGAATATATAATTTTTTTTTACATACCTTTTATTTCGACATTGTTGAACAAGCCTTGTATTTTGTATACTCCTGCCCCCTGGGGGACAAATTTTACTTCCTGTTTAGCATTTCCGATTGAAGTTGAATGAATTGGGACCTGGTGACCATCATGAGTTATGGAACAATCAAAATCCCCTTTGCCAGCACGAGAGTAATCAGCTGAAAATTGAAAGGGAATTTTTGTATGAAGCAAGACTTAGAATATATCAGTGAAGTCAAGAAGAATGAAAGAAGAAGAACAATAATCTGTTATCTTTTGCTTGTTTCAGTCATTGGAATGTGGCCATGCTGGGGCACTATCTTGAAGAGTTTAATTGAACAAGGACATATGTATGTATATGTTAATGCAATTGAAACAATTGTTGGATTTTTAAGGTGTGATCTGAAATAAAGAAATGATTTTCTTTGTACATATTATTGGTTGTTTTATATATATATATATATATATATATATATATATTTATATATATATATATATATATAATGTGAGATGTTTTGGTATTCAGAAGACCCAAAAGGCAGGTAAGCCTATGTAAATGCTACAGAAGGTCCGCTGTTAAACTCCCAGTTCAATAATAGCATGAGTGAGAGGTCTGAGGAAGGTTGTGTGATTTGATATTCCTAGGACATTTATGAATAGAAAGGTGGTCTTACAGCTGTTTCAGGGAAATAAATGATATGAGTTAAAAGAGCTTCAATAGAAGGAATTAATAGAGTTCATTGTTTTGAGAAGTTATTCTGGAGAGGGAGAGATATACGAGAGATTAGATATAATGCAGAAAGTATAAAAGGAAAACAAAACTAAAAATACTCTTTGAAGCTTTTTTAATTCGTCTCTGATGATGGGATATCATTTATTTCCCTGAAACAGCTGTAAGACCACCTTTCTATTTATAAATGTCCTAGGAATATCAAATTGCCTTGGCC
>NC_068999.1:41904792-41909886 GCF_001194135.2 Octopus bimaculoides
GTGTGTATGAGAGAGAGAGATAGAGAAGTAGTTGGAGGTCAACATTGGTATGTGTGAAACATGAAGGAAAAGAGAAGGGGTGGTGGTAGAGATGGGGATAATGTTTCAGCCAAACAACAACAGTAACAATCCCTTCCCCCTACACGCTCATAAAACAAAAATGCTGTTAAGGTATTTAACCTGACAACAACTAGTGACTAAGTTACAAGCTTTCCCCTAAGACTCTGTGTGTGTGTGTGTATGTGTGTGCATGTGTGTGTGTAACAAAAAGTACGTATAGAGAAAATCATATCTTTATATTGTAGATCTCACCTTGTAAAACTTACAATTGTTTCTATTGAATTAACATACATATATATATATATATATATATACAAACATACATGTACATATACATACACACACACACACATACACACGCATGTATATACACATGCACACATATATGCATATACACACACACACACACACATATATACACATACACTCACACGTATTAATCAGTCCTTTTGTTTGGTTTTCTACACCACCTGTCTTCGTCTTGTTTTTTTGTGAATTCTCCCTATATATGTTTGTATGTATGTATGTATGTATGTATATATATATGTATATATATATATATGTACTTTTAGTAAAACTGCAAAATTATTACAGAAACTGTTACTCAGGGTTTCAATATTCCTGCTCGTCAGACAGTTGTGATAAATTACACTTTATACAGTGTGTGTGTGTGTGTGTGTGTGTGTGTGATATCATTGTAGTTTAATGTCTACTTTTCCACACTTGCAGGAGTCAGATGGAGTTTATTGAGGCAGGTTTTGGTTTTTAGGGTCTGCTGCCCTTCCTCTTATCAATCTTCACCTGCTTCCAAGCAAAGTAAGATTTCTCCATGGCCAGACATGTTTTCACAGACTACTGGAAATGAACGACACTCATTTGCATAAATCATGAGCTTTCAAGATAAGGGGACAAAAGCAACGATTTGGTCAGTCTAGAGCTATGGTAAAAAAAAAAAAAAATCCATTTGTCTGAGGTTCCATGCAGTGGGACTGAACCAGGAACCATGTGGTTTGGAAGCAAACTCCTTAACCACGCAGCCACACCAGTGTCAAGAGAACACTTGCCATCTTTCTTTTATTCTTTTACTTGTTTCAGTCATTTGACTGCGCCCATGCTGGTGCACCACCTTTAGTCAAAGAAATTGACCCCACGACTTATTCTTTGTAAGCCTGGTACTTATTCTATTGGTCTCTTTTGCCAAACCACTAAGTTACAGGGATGTAAGCACACCAGCATCAGTTGTCAAATGATGTTGGGTGGGGACACAAACACACACACGACAGGCTTCTTTCAGTTCCCATCTATGAAATCCACTTACAAGGCTTTGGTCGGTTCGAGGCTATAGTAGAAATGTAATTGTTTGCTAAGTCTCAAAAGCATTCTGAAATTTAGTAGTGGTGCATGTGTAAGGGGGTGGATGGTGAAGTATGGGGAATTATAGACACAGCACCACTTGTTTTGTATATAGAACTACATTTACCTTTAAAACTAAGTTCTTTTCCAACAGTGCCACCTTCCAGGCCATATATCTCCACTTGAGAAGGGTCAAAGACATTGATATTGAAAGGGCTGCCACTGATATGGTCTTCATCGTAGAGGACAGAAATCTTCCAGTCACCTAAAAGAACAAAAAGGAACGTCAACAATGGCGGTAAAGAAATGTATATTAACAACAAATAACTTTTTTTATTATAATTTTTGTTGTTGTCAGTAGGGTGTGTAATTTGAGGAAGATTTGGCTGCAGTTTCTGTTAGGTTGACAATGTAGATGTAACAACCACCACCACCACAACAACAACAACAGCAGAAATTCATGAGACAGCATTTGGGTGGTGTTAGAATATTATTAGGTTAAGCCGTCAAACAAATTCTCTTTTGTATTCCTCTATAAACGTGTTATCATAATTATTAAATGTTTTTTTATAGTTGTTTTTGTTGTTGTTTTTCAGTAACAGCTTTTTTTTCTTCTTTTTTCTTTTACACCCTTGATGTGAAACTCTTATTTCAACCCCCACCCCACCATTTCATAGTTGGTCCCTCTAATATCCTCTCATTTGTTATCCTTGAAGCAATATAAAAAAAAAAAACGTTTTTCCCCCTTCATTATTATTTAAACAGTAGAGGAATCAAATTAAAGAAATCATTATTATCATTGCTATTATTATTATTATTATTATTATTATTATTATAGACTTCGCACAGAATACAATATCGTAAGGTTGTTGATTGAAGATATTGTGTCTACAGGGGTAGACCCTCAGACCGACAGTACTTTACGTAATATTCGTAATATTTGTGCAGTTCTAAGTAATGTTGACTTCTCCAATACATCTAGGTTGTAGGGTATCTCTAAGGTTTTCAGATGTTTTTATCAGATTGGGTGGTATTGAACCCAATGCTCTGATGACAATAGGGATAACCTTTATGTTTGACCCTTGTAGCTGCCACATCTTAGCGTTCTCAATTCTCAGGTCTCCATATTTATCAACTTTTTCTCTTTCTTTCATGATGATATGTTGACCTCCTGGCACTGCTGCGTCAATTATTAGGCACTCATTATTATTATTATTATTATTATTATTATGTTGTCTTTTTCCTTCTTTCTTCAAATTTTCTTCTTCTTATTCTTATTGTTATTATTATTATCAACATTATTATTATTAAGGCAGTGAGCTGGCAGAGTCGTAAGTATGCTGGGCAAAATGCTTAGTGGTATTTCGTCCATCCTTATGTTCTGAGTTCAAATTCCGCAGAGATCGACTTTGCCTTTCATCCTTTCGGGGTCGATAAAATAAGTACCAGTACAACGCTGGGGTCAATGTAATTGACTTAACCCCTCCACCCAAATTGCTGGCCTTGTGCCACAATTTGAAACTACTACTACAACAACAGTTTTGCTGGGTAATGTAACAAAGTGTTAACTGCCCACAACCAACCGACTACGGTTGCAGTCTTCATCGAGGTTTCAAGATCTCTGCAGAGGATTCTTACAGTTCCAAGCAACACTGTTTCATCGAGATGCTCTCTCTCTATATTTACTCCCATCTTATCACCCCAGTATCTAAGCTTCATATTTGTAGTTCCCAAGGCTCCAGCAGCAACAACAACAACAACAACAACTGGTACAGCACTTCCCTTCTCTCTTCAGTCAGTCCCCTACCCTAAGGCAACAAAACAAAAGCTGTTTCTGTCTACCTTTATAATCCCCTCATTGTCTTTGGCTTCCACCTATGACCCTACCCATCCCCCAAACCGTCTCTTTATTCTCTATGTCATACAGCTTAATAATCACAGTACCATAGATGTGTGTCTATAGTATTTCCTGTGTATACAGTCATACACAATGTACGACTGTTACAAGTGATTTATGATGTACGACTGTATCTAGAGTTTATCACACGTTTTTCCACACCATCCATCCATTCATCATGTTGATATTACACTGGTGGCTGCATTA
This sequence comes from Octopus bimaculoides, assembly GCF_001194135.2. NCBI lineage: Eukaryota > Metazoa > Mollusca > Cephalopoda > Octopoda > Octopodidae > Octopus > Octopus bimaculoides. The sequence continues at coordinate 41,908,310 of NC_068999.1, forward strand.
CCAGTGTATGCTTAAATATATTTGTTTTCTCAAATAAATTGCACTTCATGTTTGAGGCTCTGATGAGGCTTACTCAGGCATCCAACTCTGAGTCCACCACATCTTATAGTGGAAACAGCAAGCAGTATTTCGGCTGCCGTTATGTTCTGAGTTCAAATTCCGTCAAGGTACACTTTGCTTTTCATCCTTTCAGGGTCGATTAAATAAGTACCAGTTATGCACTTGGGTCGATGTAATCGACTTAATCCCTTTGTTTGTCCCCTCTGTGTTTAGCCCCCTGTGGGCAATGAAGAAATATATATACATATATATATCTATAAACACCTATCTATCTATCTATGTATATATATATACACTTTTCTTTTGCAGTTATGATTTACTGGTGATATATAGATATCATCCTCCCTCTTCCTGTTTTATTTGATACAATAATAGGTCTTTATATGTCATATACAAAACTTTTCAATATGCTGCATAGAAAATCTCTTTGTGACGTTCACCTTACACACACACACACACACACACACACACAGACTATGATTTAGGGTGGAGGTTGGTGGTGGTGGTGGTGGGGCATGAGGAATTCGTTGAATTTATTGACTGGCAACGAATTCATTGATCCAGTTTCTGTGATGTGACATTATTATTGTTGTCGTTATCATCATTAAAGTCGAAAGCTGGCAGAATCATTAGCATGCTAGGAAAAATTCCTCAGTGGCATTTTGGTCCGTCTTGTCTGTCCCGAGTTCAAATACTGCTGAGGTCGACTTTGCCTTTCATCTTTCCAGAGGTTGATGAAATAAGTACCAGTTATGTACTGAGGATTATTATTATTATTATTATCAATAATATTAACGGATTCAAATTTTGGTATAAAGCCTGTAGTTTTAGGAGATAGTTTCGGCGATTACATCGATCTCAATATTTGATTAGTACTTATTTTATCAACCCAAGAGAGATGAAAGGTTAAGTTCACTTGACCGGATTCGAACTCATTAACGTAAAAAGCCAGATCAATTTTTCCGACCTTCTAACGATTCTGCCAAATGATATCTATATTGTCTCGAGGGCCTACGTCTGTGGAGAGGAGGAATACGGACGATATATTCAATGTTAGTATCACTGATGTTTATTTTTATCAAAACTTGTTTTATAGAAGAATACGTCCGTTGCTGACCTGAATCGCATTCAAAATTAAAAAAAATATATAAAGAAGATTTATGGAAGGGAGGTAACTTCAGAAACTAGAACTTAGAATAATTTCCCTTGCAAAAGAAGATTTTTTTCTGTGTTTTTTTGTGTTTTCGATTTCGTCCACCGCATGCAGTTCTCGGGTTACAGCCATAAAGAAAGGATCAGGGTTTACAAAGGAGCTATGAAGAAGTTTGAAACAATCAAACGCAACGATAGGAATGGGATTTGCCCACTCTATAGGAGCAAATCATGGAACACCATAGAAAGAACTAAGAAGAAAATAGGGAAGGCAAGCTCATGGTACAATAGCCACAAGTACCAAAGCGTCATGTTCGTCGACACCACCCCTAGAGGCGAACTGGCGTACCGCTTTAGAAGGGCCC
>NC_068999.1:41911499-41913713 GCF_001194135.2 Octopus bimaculoides
CCTATAGTGTACTAACGAACTGGTATATAATTGTTCACGTGTTATTGACTCTCTTTTTCTCTGCTGTAATATTTCTCATACACACATGCATCACTCACATACACACTTTTCTTTGTATGACGGCCTGTCTTTGATTATGTTATTATATGTCGTATTCACACTCTCACACAGACATACATCTTTAACGCTACACTAAATATCTCTGTTATTCATCTTATACGGTTGTGGTCTTTCATTGCTGGTCATCTATGTTATCGTCGCATAACATATCATCTATATCATCTTCGATACAATATTGTGTGTTCGACCGTGTGACACGTTTAAATAAAGGGAGTCCTCTGTTTCTTCCATTCGTCACCATTTCTCCTTTGAGTTCGCACGGTCGTCCCTTACACATATATACGTACAGGTGTGTGCATACCTACGTCTACCTGTATATATAGGTGCATATCTGGGTACAGGACATTGCAAACAAAACGTAGACAAGAAATAATAATAACCAGAGTACAGAAAACACACAAGCCACATAGAGAACATTTTCCTTCATCAGCTACCCCCGCATTAACACCGGCGTTTCGAAGAATATATATATATATATATATATATATATATATATATATATATATATATATATATATATATATATATATATACATACATACACACACACACTTTATTGTAGATTATTGATGCTTCCAATGGCTTCATGTGGAAGCAATTTCCACAATTTTCAAGCAATCCATGCAGTTAATTACCAGCATTTTTTTTAGTGGATCACTAGAAAATTGTGGAAATTCTGACTACCTGAAAGCATTGGTAATGTTGTTGATTCAACACAAGTAAAGAGTATTTAGCCAACAAATGTGGTGTTGAACACTCATTATAACTGTTGATATACACAAGTGAGACATGCACTGGTTATGAAGAGGGAAGACCATTGATTGGTTGCAATGCAAAGGGCCATTGAAAGAAAACCATGGAAAGAGAATATCTAAAATTAGGTAATTTGAGAATGAATTTAATGATGTGACAGCAGAGGATTAAAACCTCAAGTCCTGCTGGGTTGGACAAGTTGCAAAGTTCACAGATGACAAGTGTGCCCGTGTTGCTGAGGTGATATTCAAGAAATCAGAAAAGTGTATTTGGAATGCCTCTGCAATGAGGACAATTTAGTTAAATGATTTGAGCCAAGATGGAAAAGAAGGAATGGGAAACATTGTGGCTAGTGGTGTGTAGCAACATACAATAGTCTGATAGATACAAGTAACTATATTTACACACACACACGTGTGTGTATGTGAAATATAGTATTAATATTATACAATATTATATAGTTATACTGGCTACTTTACAAATTGGTTTCGCAAAACAGTGAAGAAAAATCAGACCCAAAACACGAAGCAGCCATAATTATAGGGTGCCGGGGAGAAAATATTAAGTTAAGGGGACATTGAAGTCTTTAGTCATTTTTGTGTTGCTGTGTTTATATCATTCTTTAGTCATTAGTATGTTGCTGTGTAACTGATTCAACAAATTATAGATTTAACGTTGTGTTACACTTAATATTTATTTAATAATGTTTTATTGATCAATTAATAACGAATTTAACAACAGAGATCAAAGCAAGCGACAAACTGCTGAACACATCTGGCATTTATCAGCTCAAAATTTACAAACTTAATTCTTTGGTTCAAATCACATTTAGGTTAATTTGAACTTTCGATATTTTTGAAAATCAATATTTTGAAATGAATACATACCAGTTGAACAGGAAATTACTGGCCTGGTGCTCAAATTTGAAATGAATATTTTTGTAATCGAACATGGTGAAACGATAAAGCAGAGCTGTTGATCTTGGATGCTATATTGCATGAATTTGTGAATTTATGTGTGTGTGTGAATGTGTGTGTGTGTGTGTGTGTGGATGCGTGTGTGTGTGTAAATGTGTGTGTGTGTGTGTGAATGCGTGTGTGTGTGAATGCGAGCGTGTGTGTGTGAATGCGAGTGTGTGTGTGTAAATGTGTGTGTGTGTGAAAATGTGTGTGTGTGAATGTGTGTGTGTGAATTTGTGTTTGTGTGAATGCATGTGCGTGTGTGTGAATGTGTGTGTGTGAATGCGTGTGTGTGTGTGAATGTGTGTGTGTGTGTGTAAATGTGTGTGTGTGTGTGTGAATGTGTGTGTGAATGTGTGTGTGTGTGTGTGAATGTGTGTGT
>NC_068999.1:41913723-41919955 GCF_001194135.2 Octopus bimaculoides
TGTGTGTGTGTGTGTGAATGCATGCGTGTGTGTGTGTGTGTGTGTGTGATAGAATAAGTACTAGGCTTACAAAGAATAATTCCTGGGGTCGATTTGCTTGACTAAATGTGGTGCTCCAGCATGGCTCCAGTCAAATGACTGAAACAAGTAAAAGAATAAAAAAGACTATTACCTTGTGTTTCCCAATTTCTTTAGGGGTGAAATTCACTTCCGCTGTTTGTCCTGACCAGTTCATTTGGACAGGTAACTGAGAATTGGGACCATTGACTTCCACCTTGACATCTTTCAAATTGACGCTTTGATCCAGGATGGCTAATTTACATTTTGTCTGAAAGAAATGTCAAGGCATAGAAATCCATTAGTTTTAAAAATACCAAAAAATTATTTTATGGAGAAATTTATTATTATTTTACAAAACTAAAGTAAAAAAAGAAAAACAGAACAACAACAACGACAACAACAATTCTAAAAACAAATCTGTTGAGGAAATTTTCTTTATAAGCATGGATGTGGGGTAAGAATCTTGCTTCCCAACCACATGGTTCCGGGTTCAGTCCCACTGTATGGCACCTTAGGCAAATGTGTTCTACTATAGTCTAGGACCAACCAAAGCCTTGTGAGTGAATTTGGTAGATGGAAACTGAAAGAAGCCCATCATATATATATATGTGTGTGTGTGTGTGTGTGTGTGTGTGTGTGTGTGTGAAGGTGGTGAGCTGACAGAAACGTTAGCACGTTGGGTGAAATACTTTGTGGTATTTCGTCTGTTTTTACGTTCTGAGTTCAAATTCCGCTGAGGTCAACTTTGCCTTTCATCCTTTCAGGGTCGATAAATTAAGTACCAGTTGCATACTTGGGTTGATCTAATTGAATGGCCCCTACCTCCCCCAAAATTTCAGACTTTGTGCCTAGAGTAGAAAAGTATGTGTGTGTGTGTGTATGTGCATGTCTGTGTTTCTTCCCCTCCCGCTTCACAACCAGTGTTGGTGTGTTTATGTCCCTGTAACCTAGCGGTCCAGCAAAAAATGACCGATAGAATAAGTAGCAGGCTTTTAAAAAAATTAGTACTGGGGTCGATTCATTCATCTAAAAATTCTCAAGGCATTGCCCCAGCATAGCCATAGCCTAATGACCGAAACAAGTAAAGAAATATTCAAGGCCATCATCATCATCACCACCATTGTTGTTTTTACTTTTACCTTTCCTTGCGCTTATGTGACTCATAGAGAATTGGCACAGGCATGTTTTCCAAATAATTGTCGCCAACTCTTATCTGTTTCCAAGCAAGGTTATATTTCCGCATGGTTGCACATATTTTCACAGGATGTTGGAAATGAAGGACACCATTTGAATGGCATTGACAGTTGCTGATAACCATTATGTGAGGTTGAAACAAGAACACACACACACACACACACACACACACACATGTGGTGGGCTTCTTTCAGTTTCTCTCTACCAAATCCACACCTCAAGCTTTGGTTCACCTGAAGCAATTGTAGAAAGACATTTTCTCAAAGTGCTGTACAGTGGGATTGAACCTAAATCCTTGTGGTTGGGAAGCAAGCTTCTTAATTACACAGCTAGTTTTTTTTCTTAACAATTAAGGCCGTGAGCTGGCAGAATCGTTAGCACACAGGGCAAAATACTGCTCAGCATTATCTGCCTCTCTTTACATTCTGAGTTCAAATCCTGCTGAAGCAGACTTTGCCTTTCATCCTTATATATTTATTTTTCACTTACTCTTTTACTTGTTTCAGTCATTTGACTGTGGCTATGCTGGAGCACCACCTTTAGTTGAGCAAATCGACAAGGCTTTTGCCAGAGCCCCTGGCCATGGTGCCTTGCAGTGGGACCGAACCAGAAATACACAACCTTTCTTACAATTAATTTCGAAATTTATGAAGAGTTGGGCAAAATAACTGTCATTATGCCAGTGTTTGGAACAAATTACCATGGAATTTTGATGGAAGAAGGTGGCACAGGAGTGACTGTGTGGTAAGTAGCTTGCTTACCAACCACATGGTTCTGGGTTCATTCCCACTGTGTGACACCTTGGGCAAGTGTCTTCTACTATAGCCTCGGGCCGACCAAAGCCTTGTGAGTGGATTTGGTAGACGGAAACTGAAAGAAGCCTGTTGTATATATGTATATATATACATATATATATATATCTATGTATGTATGTGTGTGTGTGTGTGTGTGTGTGTGTGTGCGCGCTTGTGTGTCTGTTTGTCCTCCCAACATCGCTTGACAACTGATGGTGGTGTGTTTATGTCCCCAACACTTAGCAGTTCGGCAAAAGAGACCGATAGAATAAGTATTAGGCTTACAAAGAACAAGTCCTGGGGTCGATTTGCTTGATTAAAGGCGGTGCTCCAGCATGGCCGCAGTCAAATGACCGAAACAAGTAAAAGAGTAAAAAGAGAGAGAGAGAGAGAGAGTATGAGAAGAGAAAAATTATTTCACAGAACCAAGGCTGGTCCCAGGCAGGTTGGTATCCAAAGTGTTGAAGACTAAAATGCTTGTTGTTGTTGTTGTTCTTTAACCCTAGGTTAGCCCTGATCAAGTAGGCCTATGATCAAAGGATTCCAGCTATGTCTATCACCTCAGTCGCATCATTTTGTATATCAAGAACTATGTTGTATAATGTGTACTTTCTTTTTAACGAAAGATGGATTGATTTAGCTGCTGTTTCTAGCAAGCTTAATTACCACAATTAGGCTCTCTTGCCAGTTGCAGTTCAGTTTTTGTTAATTAGTTGTGAGTGATTAGTTGGCAACATTGAACAGGTTGTCTAGCTATTGTTTAGAACCTCCCTGGTTTGCTTGGGAAAAACAATAAACAGAACTGTGTGTTGCCCTCCTGAAACAAAAGAACTAAGTTTAACGCAACCGTGAGACCTTACCCCACTTCTGAAACTCCCGGTCTATTTGAAGACTGTGAGAAACATAGCTGAAATATTTGTCTGAATGAATAGCAGAAATAACTAAAGTTAATGAGGTTTGTTATTGTATATATATATTTTTAATTTGTAAACATTTTAAAGAATTATTTCTGGAGGTGTTGCCGATCAAAAGATTGTGTGTTAACGCAAGCTAAAACAGCTAGCCACCTACACTTTTCTCTGCAAAATAGGGGTAGTTTATCCTGTTCAGGCTATATTATTAGCATTATTCTGAGATTGAGAATTTAAAATCACTTCTTTAACTTTCTAAGACATCTCAACGCTTCTAAAAGCAAACTTCGTTTGTTTATTTACGTTTATCGTAATTTGAATTTAACATATGAGAGCGTCTCATAAAGCAAGATTTATATATCTTAAATTTGCAGAGGAATTTGTAGTGGGTAGTTTAGCTTAATCGGTCAAAGCATCGTGACGCGTAATCACGGGGATGTGAGTTCGTGTCCACAGCTTGCCACCTACACTTAAAATCACTTCTTTAATTTCCTTATGTAATGAGCTGTGTCCATTCTCCATGCCCTCAATGTCAGTGTACAGGTTGTAAAAGTGTGATGTAACACTTCACTTCATAATATTGTGGAAGGGGGCAAAATTGGCAGAATGGTTCGAGGGTCAGACAAAATGCTTTATAGTGTTTCTTCTGGGTTTTTGTATTCCAGGTTCAAATCCTGCTGAGGTTAGCTCTGTCTTTTATCACTCCAGTTGTGATTAAGTAAAGTGCCCATCAAGTATTGCAGGTGTTCAGGTTCTAAATTCTTCCTCTTATTCTTAGAATATATGCTGCCTGCCTCAGGTGGCGAGCTGGCAGAATCGTTAGCAGACCGGATGAAATGCTTAGTGGTATTTCACCTGTCTTTACGTTCTGAGTTCAGATTCTGCTGAGGTCGACTTCGCTTTTCATCCTTTCAGGGTCAATCAATTAAGTACCAGTTGCGTACTGGAGTCAATCTAATCGACTGGCCCCCACCCCCAAAATTTCAGTCCTTGTGCCTAGAGTAGAAAAGAATATATGCTGCCTGCCTACCTGTCGTCTAACCATCCACTAATCCATCCACAACTCAGCCATGCATCCATCCTACTATCCACCCACAATTGACAATCACCTTGACACCTGACAGGTGGTGCAGTGTGCACCTGCCTGGGCAATATAAATTTCATGGAGGGAGGGAGAGCTAATATGCAGCAAAAACGTTTGATCATAGGTTCTCAAAGTGGGTGCCATGCGGCTGGTAAGCAAGCTACTTACCACACAGATACTCCTGCGTGTATATATAAATTAGTAAAATATAAAATATTTATTTACACATAAAGATACTGGTGGGGGCGCTGGGGGTATTATGTGGCCATGAGGAGGTCGGTGGCCCAAAATGTTTGAAAACCTCTGCTATAAACTAATCGTTTGTGTAAGTTGTTTAGCCAGAAATGGTGGAACCCTCATCTGATAATTACAGAAGCAGAGTTCGCAATATGTATGTGTGCTTACACAGCCCTTATTCTGCTCAGTCTACAGGATTTGCAGATGATCTAAGGAATCGAAACCTGCCATAAAATTTAACAAACATTAAAGAGAAGCTAAGCCATAAGTAAGATAGAAATAAAATCACTGACCTCATTTCCTACATGGACCTTGTCCAGTTGGGCAGTCAATGTCACTTTCTCAGATTCTGGCACTGTTGGAACTTTGTCTAAGTATTTAACAGCATAAGCCATAATTCCAAGATGTTCTTCTTTTTCTTGTGCCATTTCCTTTGCAGATATGGTAGGCTGGATACTCATCAGCTTCCCAGCATTCAAACCTTTAAACAAATATGAATTTAGAGGGGTCAGCGTACATGATATATAAGACAGTCTTGTTGTATATCGCAGTTGTGGCCAATGCCTGTGTTGTAAATGGCACTCTTGAAATCGTACCGGTGTCATGCAAATGGCACCTGTGATGGTGACATATAAAAGGCACCCACTACACTCTTGAAATGGTTGGCGTTAGGAAGGGCATCTAGCTGTAGAAACCATGCCAAATATGCCAAAGTAGACAGTAGAGCCTAGCACAGTCCCGTGGCTTGTCAGCTTCTGTCAGCATGGAAGATGTTAAATGATGATGATGACAATGATGGTGATGATGATGATGATAATAGAGAGATAGATAGAGTGTTGCTATCTTTTTGTTATGACATTGCATGGTAGATGTAAATGAGCATCACTGTCATACAGGCAGTGTCGTTCATTTCCAATATTCTGCAAAAACATGTCTGGCCCTGGAAGAAATATTACCTTGCTTGGGAACACGTGAGTGTTTGGTGACAGGAAAGGTGTCTGGCTGTAGAAAATCTGTTTCAACAAATACCATCTGACTCATGCAAGCATGGAAAAGTGGACATTATGATGATGATGATGATGATGATGGATACAAGTGACAGACATATGACCCAACAAAGGTACCTGTATGCAGTCACCGTGTCTGCTAGAAACATTAACCAAATCTCTCACAAATCACATACTGTGATCTTATAAAGGAAGGACACACTTAATAATGGAAATGTACTATAAGGTAGACTTTACAGCTCATTTCCATTATCTAAAATGTGCTGCTTAATGCATCAGTAATTAAATTAATCAGCATTTAATAATTCACAAAATATGAAACGAGTTGCTTTTAATAAGTTCATTTTTTTCTCGTTAACCTAATTTTTCAATATTTATATCTATGTTACATTTTAGTCAGTTTGATGTCTGTCATTAAGTATTTGCAATATGTTTTTGGTTATTTATGAAGGTGTGTATATGGATGTGTATATTGGTATTTATTTAGTTATGTATAATGATATGTATGTGGGTGTGTATATTGGTGCCGGAGTGGCTGTGTGGTAAGAAGCTTGCTTACCAACCACATGGTTCCAGGTTTAGTCCCACTGCATGGCACCAAAACTTTGTGAGCGGATCTGGTAGACGGAAACTGAATGAAGCCCATTGTGTATATATATATATTTATATTTATATATTTATATATTTGATCCTTTATATTGAACACTCAATATTTCATCTACATTCAATACTTTCTTTCATGGTGCCATCCATTTTTATGTTATTTTATTTTATATTGTATATCATATTATATATTCCATATTCTATACCCCACATTAGTTCTGCAGGAATATAAATAAAACAAAAAACAGACAGTGTTGGAACTCTTTTAAGCAAAATAATATATTCCTCTATACACAATCATACAAAAAACCCCACCTTTTTTGTATTTATTTTTACTCACAT
>NC_068999.1:41920165-41923044 GCF_001194135.2 Octopus bimaculoides
TATATATGAATATGTTTGTGTGTATGTGTTTGTCCTCTCACCATTGCTTGATAAGCGATGCTGGTGTGTTTATGTCTCTGTAACTTAGCGGTTCGGCAAAAGATACCGATAGAATAAGTACTAAGCTTACAAAGAATAAGTTATGGAGTTGATTAGTTCGACTAAAGGCAGTGCTCCAGCATGGCCGCAGTCAAATGACTGAAACAAATAAAAGAGTAATATAATGTGTATGGTGTTGATGATGATGATTATGATGATGCTCATAACTATAACAATGATAATGATGAGGGTGATGATGATGAGGGTGATGATGATTGAAAGTTGCAGTGTGTTTCTACCTTTGGTAAGGACTTCTTCATATGTTCCATTCGTGTTAGTTATATTCCCTCCTGTTGCATTCACCATTTCACAGACCAGCTGACCATCATTCCAGTCAGTCTGAAGACAGAAATATAGACATAGGGAGGATAAGGACAATCAGTTTATACAAATGAGAAGAATGTATAATGAAGATAAAAAGGTGTACCTATACAAGTGTGCCCTCTACCGACTTTGTTTCCTCATAACTTTCAGAAAAACAGATATTTTGTAATGGAATTTTCTACAAATATGCTTCAGATGGTGTGTATTCTGGTTATATCAGGATTTGTGGTGAAAATAATTTCCATGGGTGGGGAGATGAGTTTTGAAAAATTCACACGAATTGGTTTGGTTTCCTTATAACTTTTAGGAAAATGGGATATGGGTATGAAATTTTCTAGAAATGCCTTTCAGCATGCATAGATTACGATTATATGAGAATTTAGTATGAAACGGCAAAGATGGTGAACACGCACAGATACATACAGACCCAATTCACTATTTTTGTTTTTTTGAAATTTCAAGTTTCATTTTGTAGATGTACAGGATGTATGTCAGTATGTTTATGTACGAGTTCCTCATTCTTTTCATTCTAAATTTCAATATAATCGTAATCTATACACTCTGAAAGGTATTTGTTGAAAATTTCATTAAGAAACACCTATTTTTCTGAAAGTTATGAGGAAACAAAGCTGATTTGCGTGAATTTTCCAAAACCCTTCTCATCACTCACAGATAAAACTTTTCACAACAAATTCCATTGTAGTCGGACTCTACATTTGTTGAAAATTCCATTAAAAAAAAAAGATCTATTTTTCTGAAAATTACAAGGAAACAAAGTTGGTGGGTGGGCGTGGGGAAGGGCATACTTGTATAGAGATGCCATTATGCTAAGTTACAGGGATGTAACCAAACCAACATCTGCTGTCAAGCAGTGTGTGTGTGTGTGTGTTGGGGGTATTTGAAAAGGAGAAATGGCTTTAAGCCAAGAGTTGGGGGTTAAATTAAGACAGAGGGACAAGCACATGTACCTTGCTATAGAGGAGGTATATTGTTATCCCACATTGGATAAGGATAGGGTGGAAGTAACTAGGAAGAAGATGAAGGGGTGCCAGGGTGAATCCTCAAGGAACGAGAGGGGAAAGAGGGGGATGGAGAGCTATAATAGTGTGAGGGGAGAGTAACAGACAGAGACTGGAAGGGGGAGAGGTCAATGTAGTGACAAACAGGGGTGGTGAAGGTGTGGCTCGATGGAAAGTATCAGGAATGGATATGCATCAAGATATACCGTGAAATTATGAATATCGTTCTTGTGTAGCAATTTTTTAACTCTGTCCAGTGTTGCGTAGTATCCAGGTGAATCCTGCTTCATGTAGTAGGAAAGGTATGTCATTCCTGAGAGTTCGTCCAGGTGAGGACTGGCCAAATCTTCTGGTCTGACAACAAGTGGGATATCAAATATGTCTTTTGCAATATTCATGGCATTTGTACAATTCTCCAACCTGCCAAGGAAACAAAATAATTCTATGGATTAAAAATGTGGAACCAAAATTCAAAACAATGCAACTAAAGTATTACTTTTAAGATTGTGGTTTCAATTCTTGGCGAGGGCAGCAAGTTGTGTTTTTGAGCAAAACACTTCATTTTGTGTTGCTTCGGTCATTCAGATGGCAAAAATGCGTAGCCCTGTGACTGACCGGCATTCTGTCTAGTGCAGGAATATATATACCACAGAATTCGGAAAACTGGCATTGTGAGTCTTTAGATTGCGAAGCTGTCCGAGACTAAATTCCTATCTCTTGGACGGGATGCTGGTCCGTCATAGAGTTAACTCCCCCAGCTGGAGCAAATTTTATAATTGAGGGGACCAGAGCAACATGAACTGCAGTGTTTTGCTCAATAACACAACGCATTACTCCGCCTTGGGAATTGAACTCACAATCTCGCAATCATGAGTGCAGTACCCTAACCACCAGGCCATGCACTTTCATAAGTAATTAATTGAGTAAATTACGTAAAACTTAAATATAATAAAATACAATAAAAAGAAATTAAGACAACAACAGCAGCAACAACAATAGCTAGATGGTAATTGTTAATGAACACTTACTTTTTATTGGGATCAAGTTTTTCCCAGTTTGGGCAAGTCCCAGGGCGACAAAATTCTATTAAAGCACTAGAAATAGACAAATGAATAAATAATTTCAACGCATCAATAAATAAAATAACAAGAGCAGTAACGGCAACAACAACAAAACCCTCGAAGAATTATTGGTTAGGCATCAATGTCTTTTTTTACTCTAGAACAGTCATTCTTACATCAAACTGCAAACTCTGAACCCGATTTTGTTTATTTACTCAATATAACAATCACTGATGATGATGATGACGATGATTATGTTATAACAGCCGATATAAATGTTGGTTGGCTGGCTGGTTGGTTGATTTCTCCAGTTATGCTTTACATCGGAGAGAGAGAGAGAGAGAGAGAGAGAGAGAAAGAGAGAGAGAGAGAGAGA
>NC_068999.1:41923427-41929539 GCF_001194135.2 Octopus bimaculoides
ATATATATATATATATATACCTATATATTTAGAGTTATATGTGGCTATGGTATGCCCAAATATGGCTATAATATGCATCTCCAGCCTGGAACCCTCATTTTTACCAGTAGGGGGGTACCGAACGTTATAAAAAACAACAACAACACTGTTTATAACAGACAACACGGCAAAAGGCAGCATTCTCGCCCCCTGTAATTGATACTATAGCCAAACTGAAAAAGAGGCATTGGTGATTCCCCCCCCCCCCCTTGTAATTGATATTATTGTTACAGGCACAGTGTTACCAAGCCTAGGAATGCTTGTAACAATTTGACAATCGTTGGGGGAAGTATATTCCATATTGCTATTGCTCTTGATGGGTCTGGCCTTTGTGCCTTCGTCCCCTTTCATCAATTAGCTCTGGTATTTGATTTTTTTTTTCATCAAAAATTCATTTTTTTTCTGTAAGTCTAAACCCGTATTCTTTTATTTTTCCAAATACTTATGGTCAAAGTTTTGCTCCACTGACTCTCACTTCATCAAAATATTGAGATAAGCAATAGAGAAGTTGCAATCATTTAACATTGCGTCCATTACTTGCTGGAATATGGCAGGTGCCACTGTTACTCCAAAAGGAAGTTGCTTGAATTTATACAGTCCACGGTGTGTGTTGATTATTAAAAGGTGTGTGCAATCTTGCTCTACTTGTACCTATAGATAGGTCTTCGAGAGGTCTAACTTCCAGAAAATCTTTCCTTCATTTAATCTTGAGAACACTTATGGGATTGGTAATGGGTAGTTCACCATTTAAGATTTAAGGAAAGGTAGGGAGCCATACTTTCTTGATCCCTTTGATCCTTAAAAGGTAAACCCGTTGTATCTAATGTAAAAGAAACTGGATTTTACTTACTGCAAAGCCACTCCGTCATTCCAGCTGCTGCTGAAATTCTTGATAGAACATTTTGGAAGAGCATATTGTAACCAAATCAACATCATTTTCTTCGGTGGGAATTTTGTTTTTCCGATTTGGTAACGAAGAATTAAATGCCATATTAAACCGAGGATCAACTTGAGGTTTCCTTCTACTATGTCTTCAGCTCCTGACAAAGAAACAAAGATAAACGCCATTAAACTCAGAGGAAGAAAAGGGAACGGTTAAAAGAAAACCGTGAAAGAAAAAAAAATAATGAAAAAAAAAACACCATGGTTGATTCTTCATTCTTTGATGTGGTTGAACAACCAATCGTAACCAGTTGGGACTATTGTTGAATACAAAACGTGGCTTGCAAGACCTTTGGGTAGTTTTCCCGAGTCACCCTCTCACCCTTGGACGCCAAACCGTCACAGATTTTCCCATTTATATCTCAGCGGACTGAAATGAAATGAAATGTTTTGCTCAATAATACAACGCACAACTTGCCTGGGAATCGAAACCACGATCTCACGATCGTGAGTGCAACGCCTAAACCACAGGATCATGCGCCTAGTGCAGTGGTTGCCAACCTTTTCATCACCAAGGGCTCCCTTTATTTAAATGAGTTTTCCCACAGATCCCTTTTAATATGCTTATCCTTATGTATATATGAAATTTTGAATTTAGTTCATGGGCCCCCAGTACTACCTTTGCAGACCACCAGGCGTCCAAGGACCCCAGGTTAGGAACCATTGGCCTTATTAGTCTACATCACGTTGAAAATACCGGTTCTCGTTCATGGGTAATGAACGTGAACAGATGTGTAACTGTCGTAGTGATTGTTTAGCTCCAGTTAAACCAGTTTCAAGTAAATCTTTGGTCAGAAGGTAATCATTCAAGTCATGGCTACTTCGTCCTGTCATCAATGATAACTTAGCCCGTATTATATCGTCCCATCGGCGTTGGTGTGTTAACGACCTCGTAACTTAGCCGTTCAGCAAAAGAAACTGATAGAATAGGTACCAGGTTTTAAAAGAAAAAAGTATTGCGGTCCACTAATTCGAATAAAATTTCTCAAGGCGGCGCCCCAGCATGATCGCAGTCTAATGACTACAACAAGTAAAAGATAAAAGAATATTTGGTGTAAATAGTGATGTTCGACAGGTTTCAGATTTTTAATATTTTTTCTTAAGGCGGCAAAGTGGCAGAATTGTTAGCATGCTGGGCAAAATGATTAGCAGCATTTCGTCCGTCCTTGGGGGATGAAAACTGTGTAGAAGCCAGTCGTGTCTATGTGTGATTGGGTGTGTCCTGCACCGCTTGACAGCTGGTGTTGGCTTCTTGACGCCAATTTAGTGGTTCGGCAAAAGAGACCGATAAAATAAGCGCTGGGATCGATATATTTCAGTAAACCCTTCAAGCCGGTGCCCCAGCATGGTCGTAATCAATTATCCATCTCTTTGACCGATATTTGAAGTGTTTTGCCTTGGTTTGAAATCGATAGAAATTGAGTGGAATCGATTTAAAGCTTATCTTTCAAGGACAACAGCGATAAGGACGACTGGAATTGATTATTGGTTATTGTAGGCAGGAAAAGCTTTAAGATCCGGATATGAATGCACGTGTCTTAGTGGTTTGGGTAGTCGGTTTATGATCGTGACGTCGTGAGTTCAATACCTAGCAGTGCTTTGTGTCCTAGAGCAAGATGCTTTATTTCGCGTTACTCCTGTCAAAAAGGAGTTGTACCTGTACTTCAAAGGGCTACTCGTGATCGCAAGATCATGGTTTCGATTCAAGGACTGGGTGAGGCGTTGTGCCCTTAAGTAAAACACTTCACTCCACATTGTTCCAGTTAATTCAGCCACAAATGAATTACTTCTTTGTGACGGACTGGCGTCTCGTTCAAGGTGGAATGTTGCGATCTCGTTCACTTATACACCGGGTAACCAGACCTATTTGCCCTGGGACTCGAGACAGTAATGTCGAGAAGTTGACGATGATGATGATAACGAGTGTAATTTGAGTGAGATTTGACTGGTTGAGTGACAACAAAGAAGCTTTCACATTGACTCACGACAGACATGCACAAACAGATGAGTCACTCATCGCTATGGAGCGATGAGTGCTATTTCATCTATCGCAGGTCACGGAAAATAAAATGTCAACCCATTGAAGCCATGTGGTCTACTAACGACCCTCAAAGATAAAGGGACAAATAAATAGTTTCTTTATAATGAAATTGCTGTGCACATGGTCGCGTGGTTAAGAAACATTCTTTGCAGCCGCGTTGTTACGAGTTCAGAATTTTGAACAAGTGTCTTATTATAGCCCCAGGCCGACCAATGTCTTGTGAGTGAATTTAGTATGTGGAAGCCCGATGTACATATTCATGAGTGCCTGTGTTCTTCCAGCCATTTGACAACAGGCGTTGGTTTGCTTACGTCCGCGTAACTTAGTGATTCGGTAAAGAAACCGATAAAATAAATAGAAAAATTATATGTACTGGAGTTCATTTGGTTGACTAAACACCAGCATAGTCACAGGTCAATGACTGAAACAAGAGAAAAGATATAGTGTTTGGAGAGAGAGAGAGAGAGAGAGAGAGAGAGAGAGAGAGAGAAGAGAGAGAGAGAGAGAGAGAGAGAGAGAGAGAGAGAGAGAGAAAGAGAGAAAGAGAAAGAGAGAAAGAGAGATAGAGAGAGAAAGAGAGAAAGGAAAAGCGAATGTGTGTGTGTGAGGGCAAAGGGAATTGCTGAATTACATAACTCATGATTTTCTAGAGATTATTGCTAATTCTAATCGAACATCTTCAACATGGAATCGAAACTTCAATGTAGTTTTCTTTGGAAGTTAACTTCTTCATCTGGCTACTTGTTATCTCCCCCACCCCACTTCCACGCACGATAATTTCTTTTTGGCGCTTTTCTCGTTTGCATCCAGTGATAACATTCCCATCACTGGATCTACCAAATATTTTTAAGAGTGCATTCACCACAGAAGCCAAGAAACAAACAAAAATGCAAAAATGTTTTTCGCGAGTGGACACAATAACAGAATTTCAGGGGAGTGAGAAATATGAAGATGTGGCATTGATGCCTTTTCTAAAAGGCTTTAAACGAGTAGGTTGAGGTGAAATGGCCTCAGAGGAAAATAAAAAAGCTTGTTGATGTCTCGTCATTCCAAAAGCTTTTCATTGCTCTGCGATGTTTGTCGCATCACAGTCGTTGTTGCCGTTTAGCCCTCGGTTAACCCTGACCCAGTAGACATATGATCAAAGATGGTCATATGATCAAAGATGGTCCAACCGTGACCATCCAGTTTTTTTTTCTTTTTTTTGAAGGCATAATTTAAGATTAGGATTATATTTTCCATTGTGCCCTTTAAGATATCAAAGCTGCGGTTTTGAAACAACGCGTTGCAAGGGGTCTCTACGTACGTCACAGAATGTTTAAAAAAATAAAATCTAAAGATTTAGACAAACCATCCTAATGCTGGAGCGTCTCGAAAACTTGTTATAGACCAGTTTATGAAATAAAGTAAGGCAAGCACTAGTTTTCTTTGTAACTCTCCCCGCTTATATTTCTAAATTTGAAACAGCCTTCTTTCTTCTTAATTTTCCATACGAACTGCTCTAATAATTTATTTGTTATCTTGTGTGTCACAATGACAAAACGATCGACAACTCTAACAGGTAAACGTGATTTAACGAGGATTTAAATCTTAGTTTTAGCAGATCTAGCGACGGTTAGTTAGTCAAGTCTCACATTCTCTCTCTCTTTCTTTCTTTCTTTCTCACGCA
This sequence comes from Octopus bimaculoides, assembly GCF_001194135.2. NCBI lineage: Eukaryota > Metazoa > Mollusca > Cephalopoda > Octopoda > Octopodidae > Octopus > Octopus bimaculoides. The sequence continues at coordinate 41,928,119 of NC_068999.1, forward strand.
CATATACAAATATGCACACATGAACGCATATATTTATAAGCATGAATGCACACGTCTGTAAACATGAATGCTTTCATGAAATAGAATATCTTCCAGCTGACACGGTCTGCCATTTGAATGAAAACTGATAGTAGTTCTCTTTAGGTTTCTGAAAATCTTGGGTGGGACAACATTTGTTCCTTAACGCAAGTGTAGAAAATGAAAGGTGTATTAATTGCAGCAACATCAAAGACAAAGTATGTTTAAGCGTCAACACACACTCTCTCTCTCTGTATGCATATGCGTAGGTATATATATATATATCGAAACAAGGTGGTAAAAATAGTACTCGGATACCAGAGGTAGAGCAATATGCTTTATGAAAAAGCAGCAAAAATATCATAAAACTGTTACTCAGAGTTTCACGTTCCCGTCTGTGGGACAGTTTATATATACATATATATGTGTGTGTGTGTGTGTGTGTGTGTGTGTGTGTGTGTGTGTGTGTGTGTGTGTGTATACGTGTATATATGTGCACACGTGTGTATGTATGTATGTATACATATACTTGAGTATGTGCATGTATATATATATATATATATATATATATATATATATATATATATATATATATATATATATATATATATATATATACATATATATACATATATATACACATGTGTGTATGTATGCATATATACTTGTGTGTATGTGTGTACGCATATATATGTGTGTGTATGCAAATATGCGTTTCATCGTATATCTATGCATGTATACGTCTGTCTGCCTGTCTATCTCCCCCTCTCTCTCTCTATAAAACAACAATCTTCATATGCTTAACGTCGATATACTTAAATCTTCCAGGAACATTACTTTGTGATCCTAAAAACGATTGAATATACTAATTTAGCCCTAGGTATAATGACTGAAAAACAAAGACAGGTTGACCACAGCTCGAACCCCGATCGGACGATTAAAATTTGTTATCGCCCTTACCTTCTATATAGTCTTGCATCAACCCTGATAGAACAGAGACATATATGATCAAAGATATTCTAGCCGAAATCATCCCACATTTGCTTTGTTTTTCCAGGTAAAGCGTAGCTCAGACAACATTATTCAATGTGTCCGTCCCTCATCAAGGACGATAGTGAGTGCGTGTGAATTGAGGGATATTTTAGCCACTGTTTCTAGCAGATCGAGTGACCGCGAAGAGGCTTAATTGTTTGTTGGTTACAGGATTCATCATTGATTGTTGTGGCATTTATGACAGAACCATTTTAGTTCATGAGAAAACCCATTTTATAGGAATTTCAAAACGTGAGTTCGCTTTTCCTTGTGTTTTATTTCTAAAGACGCTCTCCATTGTAAACGTGTCATGTACTTGAATATTAATATGGCACGCTTTGAATGAAATACATTCTTGGTTGGATTTTATG
>NC_068999.1:41929697-41931946 GCF_001194135.2 Octopus bimaculoides
AAATGTACTGAGTTAATCCTGTACCCCTTACAGACGAAATACTGCTAAGCATTTCGCCCGGCCTACTAACGTTTCTTATTTCTTTATTGCCCACAAGGGGCTAAACATAGAGGGAACAAACAAAGACAGACAAAGAGATTAAGTCGATTACATCGACCCCAGTACGCAACTGGTACTTAATTTATCGACCCCGGAAGGATGAAAGGCAAAGTTGATCTCGGCGGAATTTGAACTCAGAACGTAACGGCAGACGAAATACCGCTAAGCATTTCGTCCGGCGTACTAACGTTTCTGCCAGCTCGCCGCCTTATTAAACAAAATATATTAAATCATAATCTGCGCTAGATTTAGACAAAGATGAGGCGCTAAGCTATATAAAGTTTGGAGACTATTTGTTAAAAATTGATACCAGGAGGTGAACAAACTGCCGACTCAGTTGTTTTGTATTTGTTTAGGCTTTTTGCGTTCTGAGTTCAAATCCTGTCATGGATTAAGTGGGTGGTTGACGTAACCTGTCCAGCTTAACACCATCAACTGTCTATTTGGGTGCCTTTAGAGGAATCCACTGTTGCGAGCATTCAAGCATGAGTTGGGGTTTTGGTCTAATCCCTTCCCTTCTCACCAGTTTTGGAAACCCTGTAAAAGATTATAGATAATGCCTTTGCTCCTGAGTGAAAATAAAACCCCGAAAACCAAGCGAATCAAAGTTCTCCATCAACAAACTCCAAATGTTTGTGAATAGATGTCTCTGGGTCATGCTTAGAGAGAAATGGTGAAAGACAAACTCACAAACAAAGCCTTGTGGGAACAGACGAACCAGCAACACTGTCGAAACCCAGATTAAAAGGAGTAAATGGAATGTAGTTGGCTGCGACACACCCAACGGAAGCCTGATTCCAACATTACAAGGCAAGCTGTTTGGTAAACACTCAAAGACAGAAGAATGGTAGATGAAAAACAACATGAAAATATTAATCGCGTCGAAGCTCAAAGGATGAAACTACAGAATTGTTCGAAGAGAATTTAAATCGGGCCCCCTCTAACACCCCGGGTGGGTTTTATCACCAAAGTCAATCAAATGACGGGTGTATTTGCTTAGTCACAGGTCAGTTACGACCAAGAGTCACAGTCAAATGTATTCTTCAATCTTTTAAGACACTATGGTGGAATGGAGAGGAATTTGGTTATTATCTTTAAGAAGTCGAGCGACCATGTCAAGCTCCATTGTCGGGTGATAATAATTAAAAAGGTTTATGACGGAAAAGTCGCTAGGGGGATGATTGGTAGTATGTTCGATTAAATCCCTTTTTCACCCTTATTCTTCACTGGTGGCACCTATTTTATTCGACCTTACCCTTCTAAAGGGATTAATGGAAGCAAAGTCATCCGCAGGTCCGATTTGAACTCGGAACGTTAAGTACAATGTATTGGCTCCTAGGACAACGCAGACTGATTCTGCCATTTAATACACTTCACCTGGCTAATTAAATATTTGAATAATTAACATAATATATGTTGAGCTTGGAGAGTGAACAACGTTCTTAAATAAGGTCAATGGTACTATAGAACACCACTCCCCTTCAGCTAAGCCGAACCCCCTCTCTCTTTCCACTATATTTCTCTCTCGCTTCCTCTCTACAGTTCTTATCCTCTTTGTCTTTTCTTTACTCCCTCACATCATTTCTTTATCTTGTCTTTCCCCTTCTCTAGTATTTCCTTTTATTTTTGCTGACGATTGCTCTTTCTTCCTTCCTTCCTTCCTTCCTTTCCCCTCTCTCTTACTCTCTCTTCCCTCAAGATTTGTAGATTTCCTTTCGAGTTTTTTTTGTTTTTTAAATCTTTAAAAAAATGTTCTTGTTCCATTTAAGCCAAATAAACACAAACCCTTCAAACAAACTCTTCAATATTTGAAAGCAGCAAAACGCAAAAAAAAGCCAACAACAACAAAAGACAAAATAGACAAAAAGAAAGCCAAAGAGCCGCCCTCCACCTCCATTCCAACGTCCAAGAAGTTTGGATTTAGATCTTTTGTCGTTGATGACAAAATGAGAGGTGTTTGTGTGTGTGTGTGTGGGGGGGGGAGATATATATGTTTGCATAAGCTTCAAATAAAAAATAAATTAATCAAAAGTTACTAAATGGAGAAAATATTATGTAACCAGGTGGCGCTGTTAAATTAGACATGGCCAAGGCCAATACTGTCCGAAACTTGGCAAAATTTAACTTCATCGCTCACGGCTCAAATATTC
>NC_068999.1:41931956-41934278 GCF_001194135.2 Octopus bimaculoides
TGTTGTGTAAGGTATATGCCAGAGGTGTTTAAACCCCCACCCAAGGGATAGATATATCCAAAGGCACTCCACACAGTGAGACTGAACCTGGAACCATGTGGTTAGGAAGCAAGCATCTTTCCACACAGCCACGCCTGCGCCTATACATGTGTGTGTGTGTGTGTGTGTGTGTGAATACATAACATATTACATTACACCCACCCACTCATAAACGTGTCTGTGTGTGTGTGTATGCAGGTGTATGTGATTGTATAGTTTACTTCGACAGTCGGTCATTTAAAACCATCGACTTCCCCATCAGCGGTGCTATTGCACTTTAATAATGCCGAAGCACGAAGCTCAGAAAATACAAATCAATGTTTGCACACGTGTGTGCACACGCACACGTGTGTATTACACTCGAGCTGCTTTCGAACAGGTACAAGAAAAGCGAGAGACAGCTTACGAGGAGTAGAGGAAGTTACCTAAAGTCACCAACAGGCCGTCGTAGGTAAACATTTACCTCATTACTAATGCAAAAACAACATCCAGGAAAGCAACACGTCTTTGTACCACGCACGTCCTACACTCTTACTCATCGCCCCATCCTCTTTCTCTCTCTCTCTTTGTAGTGTCTCTGCTTCCTCGTCCTCCATCACTCCTCGCCTTTCTCTCTCAAGTGTACACTTTAACCTTTAATCAAAATCATATCCTGCTAATTTTTTGAAACTTTACCTGTCAACTCTCGAGTCAAATATTTACGAGAAGGAGCGTACATGGTTACCTCGACTTACTAAGAGTAGAAGCTAAACTTCCTTTAAATTACATTCCACAGTCTAAAAGAGTAATGGTCTTCGGTCGGAGCGATGAGGACAATCTAGTCATCCCTAAGAATGACCGATGGCCTTCCCATTGGCCTTGCTTCAAAGTGAAGAAGCGTTGTGCATTGTAAATCTCACTCTCTCTGTCCGTGACCATCTTCAATTCAATGACAAGACCAGGTCAAGACGACTGGAGATGGAAACGGACGAAGTGGATGACCAAGATGTGCTACTCCCCTCGTCTTGCTCTCTGACCTTTACAATCAGTTGCTTCTTGTCCGGGTCAGAGCAGACCTGGAACCACTTGAGGATAAGAGGTGGTTCCATGCTTCCCAAAACCCCGAAACTCCTGAACTGAAATGAGAAACGAGAACATAAAAAACAAAAACATAGAAAACGAACTTTTTTTCGAACAACGACGGAAACAAATAGAAAAACGAGACGGGCAACATTATCCATCTTTCTTTCTTCCACTTCCTTCTTAAAGACAAGACGTGCTTTTTGCCTGTCTCTTCTCAAAGCTCGTTTTTCCAGCGTTCACCACTTCACATCATCTTGGCTTAACAGCCCTCACCATTTGTTTTTACTGTTTTGTTCTTACTGTCCTGTTTTTGTTACCACTTTAACCCTCTGCAAAAATTCCCAAATTTTATTTAATTTGCTTTGCAGGAAGGACTGTTTTAACGAAGTCACGTCTTCTCCCTATCTTCGAAACGCGGAGTAGATAAAACAGGGGACAACTGATGAAGGGAATGTTCTTTATGGTGCCTGTCTCGTTTCTCTATTCCTTTCTTTCGTTGTTCGAAATAAAGTTCGTTTTCTATGATTTTGTTTTTTTATGTCCTCGTTTCTCATTTTGTTCACGTTTTTTTATGTCCTGTACCCATAAATGCATGTATATATGCATATATTTATGTAGGTATATACATACATATATGTATATATACATATATTTATATATTTTTTATATTATTACATGATCGAACGCCATGCATCCATTTCCAAGTAAGTTTTATCTATCTACATGTGTGTGTGTGTGTGTGTGTGTGTGTGTGTGTGTGTGTGTGTGTGTGTGCGTGCATAAATGTAAGAACCAAGGATCGAGGTATTGGAAGAAATTGAGCCTCAAGCAATCCGTATGAGTTCGAACCAAGAAACTCACGCTTGCAAAAGCGCACTTCTTTACCATTAGGCCATCGTTGCACTTACGTAGTCAGACGTATGGTATGATAGTGAAATGTTAAAATGCTTTTAGTTCAAGGACAACAAATGGTGAGAGTTTTTTAGATAACGAGTTCCCAAGTCGATAGTTAATCCTTACAGTTTAATAAACAATGGCTGGGCCAATTTTTTCTTTCATAACTTTGGACAAAGATGAACGGGAGAAGGAGGAAGTACTCCAGAGAAAAATAGAATGTTATACTTTATTATGAAACTCATTGTCATTATACAATTGCAGTGTTGCCAATGTTTTTTTCTTTTGTGAGAAAATTCTAAAATAGTGTGGGTAGAAAATATAAAA
>NC_068999.1:41934288-41943726 GCF_001194135.2 Octopus bimaculoides
TATATATTATATGTATGTATATATATATATATGTCGAGTTTAATGCAAAAACATTACAGAGGATATATAAATAATTAAGATTATTTATGAATATACCAATGCCCAAACATGTTATCATAAAATATACAGAAAAAACTTTTATAATTATGAGCAAGTCACAATTATAACTAAGAGGGGTACGAAAACCCCTTACAACCCATTACAAATGGCCAAAACCGCTTTAAAGCCATCATATCACAGTTTTTATCGCGAGGAGAAATAATATGAGCGATATAATGGCTTTATAGTGATTTTGGCTGCTATTTTTAACATGTAAGGGCTTTTTAACTCTCTTAGTTATAATTGTGACGTGTTCATAATTATAAATGTTTTTCTTTTGATATATGGAGTCTTCTCTCCGTGCATAAATCTTTATACACTCACACACACACACACACATATTATATATATTCCTCAACGTTACAAATTTAATTTGTGGTCCGTGGGAAGAGCCATTCTAACAATGCGTCCTGCCCTAACTCTTCAAAACGCTTAGTTTTAGAATGGTGGCACCTGACGAAGGAAAGGTTCTCTATGTGGCCTGTGTGTTTTCTGCACTCTGTTTATCATTTTGTCCACGTTTTTTTGCAACGTCCTGTACCCAGATATGCATCTATATATACATGTAGATGTAGGTATATACATACATGTACGTATATATGCATATACTCACATATTATTTGTATTATATATATATATATATATATATATATATATATAAGCGGAGAGATGATCTAGATCAGGACGCCTCATATAGATATAGCATGTGTTCGATCAAGGATGGGCTGGAGCTAAAGAGCAACAACAGTTAATATCTTATATAATAATAATAAATAATAATAATAATAATAATGATCTTATCTACTAAACGCAAAGGGCCTGAAATTGTGGGTGAGTGAGTAGTCGATTACATCGATCCCAGTGTTTCACTAGCACTTAATTTATCGACCACGGAAGGATGAAAGGCAAAGTCGACCTCGGCGGAATTTGAACTCAGAACGTAAAAACGGACGAAACGCCGCTAAGCATTTTTCCCGGCGTGCTACCGATTCAGCCAGCTCACCACCTTAATAATAATAATAATAATAGATGCCAGAATTGGAGGAGTGACGGTCACATGCCTCGTGGTATTTAGCTTCTTTTATTTTATGCGTTCGATTTCAATATCCCATCGCTATCAGCTTCGTGTTTAATCAATGAAGAATCTTTTTGAGCTGGTCAAAGGTTAACAAATTGAACCAATGTTTAAATCTATCTAAAACACTCAGGGCTGACAACTCTAGATAAAACAAAACAATACTAAACAAAAAAGATCGAAATCAGTTGACTACACCAAAATCCCAAATTGGAAATTGACATACAAAGAAGAGAAAAAAAAATTAAATCTTTGGCAGGCATTGTATTATTATAGGTGATTTGTCAGTTTTGTAGATGAATATCAGTTTTGAAACTTAAATAAAGAAAAGGTATATATGAAGCTTATTGTTCTGTATGTTTTGTTTGATAACAGTTTGCAATTCTTTTGTAGATCTAGAAACATTTCATTGTTAACAATTTAAAAGTTTTAAGATATATTCAATTACACAGGTATATAACAATTATACAAACATTAACAATTGTTAGAACAATTTCTTTGCTGTATTGTTAAGAATTGTTGAAGTTTTGAGATAAATTCAACCCTATAGACATGATATTCAATAGCCCTTCGTACGAGATATATATGTCTGGTGATAGATTTTCAATCAAGACTGACTATTTCCCAGAATACCAAAACAGACACGTAAACAAACTGATTTGAGTCACGTGATATGAAGCTTCCAACTAATGTATGTTACAAATGTATGTATATTTAATTTTATAATGGATAAGTTGAAAAGTGTATAAAAGATACATATTGGTTAGTGATCACACCGGATGAAATATTAAAATCTAACGTCAAACGATGGGAAACGGAATCGAGGCAAACTAAAGATAGCTATAACCAATGGAGCAGTCGAGCTAAGGAAAGTTGAATGAAATGGACAGGCTGTTGTTAATAGTATCTTATAATTTATAGAATAGTTATACTGAAGAGAGAATAAATATAATTCAGTAGGAAAACAAAAGACCATAACAGTTCTTGAAAGATAGGTAGATATTCTTTTTTTCTTTTACTTGTTTCAGTCATTTGATTGCGGCCATGGTGGGGCACCGCCTTTAGTCGAGCAAATCGACCCCAGGACTTATTCTTTGTAAACCTAGTACTTATTCTATTGGTCTCTTTTGCTGAACCGCTAGGTTACGGGGACGTAAACACACCAGCATCGGTTGTCAAGCGATGGTGGGATGAGGCACAAATACAGACACACAAACATATACACACGTACGTACGTACACACACACATGTCGCTATATATATATATATATATATATATATATATACACACACACACACACATACATACATACATACATACATACATACATATACACAGACACATACATGCACACCTGTCTGTGTGCCGATTTCCTATCTGCTAGTCTAATTATATGTTTTCAGATTATAAAACTAACGTGTTAAAAAAAATGCACCAGTTTTACTAGCTTTGACTAATAAATGTCACTTTCTTAAACATTCACGCTTCACTGGACATTAAAAATTTTATTTAAAAAATTAGTTTTGTTCTCACGACACCGGACATAAGTAAACATCAAAAATATTAAAAAAAGTGTTTAGGCTTCAAAAAATACCTCCTCTTTTATGTAACAAAACAAAATATAAAATATGCGAAAATTACAATTTCTTTTCATTTCACTTGTTAAATATTCCGATTATTGATCCGCAAAATATATTACCTCAAGTTATATAAATTTTACTGTATTTGGTGTAATTTACTCGTTGTCTTTGATATGCGTACGTATCGGATGGTATGGCCTTCATCATAGGTTCCATTATTCAGAGCCGACGTGGGACTAAGCATGCACAGTATCTCGCTTATGTCTATATCCATCCATCTATCTATCTATTATTAATTTGTGCCATTATAAACGTGTTTGGCGCAGAATAACACTAGATAGGTAGGTAGATAGATAGATAGGTAGATAGATAGATAGGTAGAAAGATAGATAGATAGATAGGTAGTTAGCAAGATAGATAGATAGATAGATACATTTTTATTAGCCACACAGGGCTCAACAAAGATGGGACAAATACAATGTAGAGCTTTTCTTTTTGGGAGGTAGAAGGAAAAAAAAAAGTAGGGGTGTGTCGATCAAAAGGGATTGTAGGAAGGGAAAAAGGGGGGGAGTTCGATCAAAAGGGATCGAAAAAAAAAAGAAAAACGATCAATAGGGATCGTGTATCACAGTAATGTTCTCGTGTAAAAAGAGGGGAGGACAGTTTAGGCTTAGACGTGGAAAGAAAAGCCTACGGAAAAGACCACGGTAACCTTGGTCAATATTGTCATTGAAGAAACTATAACAGTAAGTGACTCTCTTTTGCCTTTTATTTTTTCTGGATTTTCTTTTTCTAGTTCATAGGGTTATGCTCAAGGTAGGTAGATAGATAAATAGGTAGATAGATATAAACATTATAAATGCGTTTAAGGCGCAGGCTGGCAGAATTGCTAGTAATGTGGGCGTAATGCTTTGCGGTATTCGTCCGTCTTCACGTTCTGAATTCAAATCCGGCCGGAGTCGACTTTGCCTTTCATCCTTCGGGGTCCATAAAATAAATACCAGTTGAATACTGAGGCCGATGTAATCGACTCATCCCCTCCCCACAAAGTTGCGGCTCTTGAGGCAAAATTTGAAACCATTATAATAATACACACAACAGATTAGACTGTTAGAAAAGAAAAGAATCCTAACATCGGGCTACAACAAGTAACCTTAGATGCCAAGAACCCTCCTCTTAGGTCCCAGCAAGTAACCTTAGATGTAAGTATCCTAGCTGTCCCTAATAACACTGTTTTCTGGAGCTGTACTAAACTGGGTTTTATGCCTAATCCTCTATCCATCTGTTCAGATCTTTAGGAATAGTTCCCAATGCACCTATAATTACTAGGATACATCTTACCCGCACTTTCCATAGTCTCTGTAATTATTATTATTACTATTATTATTGTCATTATTATTATTATTTTGTGCTATGTACGACAATGTAAGTACTTTACAATACACAGTTTGGGATGGAACGAGTCTTTCTATAATCTCTGGAGGCGGTTGCAAGTAAAGAAAGGCAGTGGGCTTGAGTCACTCCACTAAACCTATGTTGTTCCTTTACAACACTGCAATGCTATTGTCGATTTAGCGTAAGATTCTCCATGACACATTCCTATTATTTATTGGGAGTGGGTTGGCCTAAACATATTGAAAAACGACCAGAAATTATCATCATCATCATCATCATCATTACTATTATAATATTTCTATAAAGGAATTTTCTTTTTTATTATTGCCAGAAAACACAAATATGTGTCTAACTGCAAAGGTGTAGGCATAGTTATGTGGTTAAAAAGCTAAGTTTGCAATACTCTGGTTTCGGGTTCGCTCACTCTGCGCGGCGCCTTGGAGAAGCGTCTTCCATTATTGACTCGCGTTGACCAATGCCTTCTGAGTAAATTTCGTAGAGAGAAATTGTGTGGGAGCTCGGTGTACTTTATCTATCTATCTATCTATCTATCTATCTATCTTATTGCTTTACTGTCCACAAGAGGCTACACACAGAGGGGACAAACAAGTAAAAACAAACAGATTAAGTCGATTATATCGACCCCAGTGCGTAACTGGTACTTATTTAATCGACCCCGAAAGGATGAAAGGTAAAGTCGACCTCGGCGGAATTTGAACTATGTCCCTGGAAGACATAAAAGCAGGAGGTCACGTGGTTTTGTGCTCACACCCGAAAAATAACGATGTTTCTGCCAATCGTAGAATGAAAACCATGAGACCGCGCGTTTTTGCGTCTTCCAGAAGTATAATAGTCAGACGAAGTCATTTCCGCTCATGCGTACTGGCAGGTTAAAAGAGTTAATGATCTTAACAATATGGTCATTAGAAAACTACTCCCGGGAGTGTTCTGGATATATATATATATATATATATATATATATATATATGGGAGAATTTACGAAAAAAACAACCACAGACGAAGACAGGTGGTGTAAACAAGAAATGGATGTATTAGTATAACGCTCGGGAATAGAGAAAATCTTTGACGTTTCGAGCCTACGCTCTTCAACTGAAAGGAACACAGAAAGAAACAAGGAGAGAAAAAAAAAATATAAATGTAGTGGTCAGCGATCTATCATGCAAAGCGATGCACCAGCATGGCCACAGTCTAATGACGAAAACTTGCAAAAGATAAAATGATTATGCCTCTAGCGCTTTGAACTTATAGCATTTAGCTCTTATTTTGTTAATGAAACAAACTTTGCGAATCGCTTCAATGTCTATTCAATGTCTATCTATCTATCTATCTATCTATCTCTTAATGACAAAGAATAATTTAGTGGCTCACACATATATACTCACACAAACAAAATGGTCTCTTAACTATTTAATATAATGCTTTTTGTATAATGCGTTTATTAAATATTTTATATTACGCTTTGCGTAAACATTGTTGTCGATAGTTGTAGGTCTGCAATGATCCAATGTTCCTGGTTTGTTGTGTTAAAGACAGCAGCAGCGATAATTCAGGCAGAATATATACCGCGATGTAATTTTTGTTCGACAACCGGTTTATCAAGATTCTTACTGATGCGTTGTAGTATATCTTTCGCCAACACATACACACACGTGAGTGCGAAGATGGGGACTCCCTCTGCTGCAACTCAGAGTTTTGTGTCCGATGTAACTCTTACGCCAACAACAACGATTCTTAGTACAAATTGACAGATAAAGTATAGAAAATGTATAAAGTTCTCCTTGTCTCGCAAAACTCAAAAGTCGCGCGTGTGTGTGCGTGTGAGTGTATACATGTTTTGATTGTATGTGGGTCTAAGAAGAAAGTAAAGAACTGGCGTGGCTTCCACAACATTAGTACCAGGTGACTGAGCGAACCAATTGAAACCGAAAATCTAGAAGACATCGTGAATTTTTCTCAGATCCGTTACTCTTTTACTGTTATCTGGTGAGCTGAGTTCGTCCTCGCGGCCATGAAACTTTAATTCATAAAGAGCTGCGCTAAACCATACACACATACATACATACATACATACATGCCCGAAACGGTTATGACTCTAGGTACTTGACTGAGAAAAGAAGGCCACAAATGACCAGTCTTTTTTTGCCTGTCCTAATTGTTGTTTCTCCTGTCCGAGTTTGTATCGTCTTCTTTCTCTCCGACTGCTTTATCGTCTTCTATTGTTCCATTTATATATATATATATATTCGGTGTGTGTTGCGTTCCATTACTTAAAAAATATATGGTAAATAAAGATGCGACATAACGTATGCTGAGTGTAAAACCGGACGGGAGACAAACACAGAAGGTCGCTGATTCTTATCAACCAGTTCTTAATATTCAGTTTTGTTTTGTCGTATGTTTATTTAGCAGACATTTTTCATTTTTATATATATAAATATGTATATACTATTAAGTATAGCTGTGTGGGTAAAAAGTTTGTTTCACAATCACGTGATTTCGGGTTCAGGCTTACTGGCGTGATACTTTGGACAAGAAGCATAGGCCGACTAATGCATTGCAAGTGAATTTAGCAGACAGAAATTGCACTGAACAATTGTATAAACAATACGAAAAGTGTTTCGAGATGAAACGGCGACTTTCGTGAACAATAAAAATATTCAGTTGAGGAGTAAAATGAAAAAGGCTTTTTTTTTCCCTTTTGACATGTCACTGGTTATGTTGGCCTTAAACCTTTTGAAACGCCCTTTGTTCGTGTTCGCGTGCGTGCGTGCGTGCGTGCGTGGTTGAGTACGTAAATGAATGCATGCGCACACAGACACATGCATACCATACATGGTAAGCACCCACCCTGTTATCGTCCATTTACAGTTCTTACTACTACGTTGTTCTGAGCAATGCTTTGTGAATGAAGACAAAAAAACGGAACTCCCCCCTCCACAAAAAAGAACAACAAAACTAGTCCATCGTATTGCGCAGTGGAGTTGAACCCTGCTAACTTCTTAACAACACAATCGATGCACATAGTTTGGTAACAAAGGATAAAAATAAAAATAAATACAGTAAAGAATTGTTGAGGGGAGCGGGTGTCATTTCACCGACGCCTTCTTTATTTATGATTATTCTTGGTGTATTTGCCGTTGTTGTTTTCTCCTAGTTCAGCCCTGACTAAGCAGAATTATAATCCAAAGCGTTCCTTTCCTGACCATCCCATCTTTTATTTTCAAATCTAACGCTGTAGTCTTAGTAATAGCCAAGGTGTCCTTGTTCAAAGAAGTCACTGATTTATTTGAAAAAAATGTAGCATCGCCTGAAGATTGCTGTGGCATGAAACTCGAGTCAGTTTAATAAAAACAAATCGCTATATTCTCTACAAGCAACATTGAGCGCTCTTCCCCCATCATTCTGATATAAATCAACGTACACACAAGTATATATATATATATATATATATATATATATACGCATATGCGCGTGCACACGTATGTACATCTCTCTCCCCCCTTCTCTCTCCCTCCCCCCTCTCTCTCTCATAAAATAAATGTGTGAATCGGTTGAGCGCCGGACTAAATGCTTAGTGGTATTCACTTTCCTACTTCTTCACTCAAGGTTCCAAATCTTGTTTCCCTGCTTTCCTAGGGTAGCTTTCTTAGGGGTATGATGTTGTTCAATGAAATGAGTACCAATGAATACCAGTCATGCCATGGGGGTCGATTCAGAACTTCATACGTACACAACCTTTCTCTTTCTGATCTGAAATATGTACCCTTGCACCGATTTAAGAAATGTCAAAATCACACAAATTTGCACTTTGATCGATTTCCGTTCGATCTTTCATTAAACTCACCGAATAATTTATCATCTCTTGCCGTCTTTTAATAGTCTATATATTAAATATGTTAATATTAACATATCAAATATTGAAGATCGACTTTCAGGGCCAAGGAACGCTCTGAATGTAAATCATTAGTTGTTCATAGACCTGTTTTTAGATGAATGAATGAAAAGCATTAGTGGTTGACTGGTTGAATGGATGGTTGAAGACGGATGGAGTAACTATGGTGATGATTGCGGTTTGTGAAAGACAGAAAAGTTTTAGTGAATCAGGATAAAAAACAAAACAGAACAAAAAACGAGATGGCAAAACTTTAGGTCTTTTCATACGAGAGGCTTCTACGCTATGGTTGTGGTCACAATTGATTTGGTCTGGGAAAAAATTGCGGAAGAGATTTGTGTGTCAGTGCGTTGCAGCAGTGTGTGTGTGTATGAGAGAGAGTGAGATAGAGAGAGAGAAGGAGAGAGAGGGAGAGAGAGAGAGAGAGAGAGAGAGAGGGAGGGAGAGAGAGAGAGAGAAAAGGAGAGAGAGGGAGAGAGTGTGCGCGCGTTAGAGAGAGGAAGAGGGTGAGAGAAAAAGAGCGTATATGTGTATGTGTGAAAGAGAGGAGAGTGAGAGAGTGTGTGTGTGTGTGTGTGTGTGTGTGTGTGTGTGTGTGTGTGTGTGAAGGCGCTGTGGCATAGTAGTTAGAGTATCGTGGTTTCGATTCCTGGAACGGGCGACGCGTTGTGTTCTTGAGCAAGACACTTCATTTCACGCAGTCCCAGTCCACTCGACAATAAATGGGGACAACCCTGGCGATCTGTTTAAGAAGAAATGTAAGCCTGGCCGTCAAGTGTGGGGTGTGGGATCATTCGAAAGCTAATACAATGCGAAGCGTATTGTAACCAGCGGGGTAGGACAATGGCCGATAGTCTGGTCGATCCCGCGTGATATACTTTTATTTGTTACAGTCATTTGACTGCCGCCATGCTGGAGCAGCGCATTTACTCGAACAAGTCGACCCCAGGACTCATTCTTTGTAAGGCTAGTACTTATTCTATCGGTCACTTTTTGCCGAACCGCTAGTTTACTGGAACGTAAACACACAAACATCGGTTCTCAAGCGATGATGGGGAAACAAACAGATATACACACACACACGCACGCACACACGCACGCGCACACACACACGCATATATGACGGGCTTTTATCAGTTTCCATCTACCAAATCCACTCACAAGGCTTTGAACAGCCCGAGGCTATAGTAGAAGACACTTGCCCAAGCAGTGGGACTGAACCCGGAACCATGTGTTTGGGAAGCAAGCTTCGTACCGCACAGCCACTCGAGAAATTCTCTAATATATATTCACACACACGTGTGTGTATATGATTCCATGTTTGGTGCCATAGCGTGGCACTTTGGGAAAGCAGCAGGAGATACGATAGTTTGAC
>NC_068999.1:41944263-41945522 GCF_001194135.2 Octopus bimaculoides
AGAGAGAGAGAGAGAGAGAAAGAGAGAGAGAGAAAGAGAGAGAGAGAGAGAGAAAGAGAGAGAGAGAAAGAGAGAGAGAGAAAGAGAGAGAGAGAGGATGATTTCAGTTGAACTTTTCTCACGCCCCAAGGAAAGGTTCTGAATGTCCCACTAACATATTTCATCCACCTCTGCAATTCAGAGACTTTGAGACCATCTCACCGCTCCTACATACTCTCTCTGTCTCTTCCCTCCGTAACTGTGTCCATGCTGTCCCCTACAAACCCCACAAAGTTCAAGAAACTAATATCATAGAGTTGAGGGTATTAGACTCTCCTACGAGCCGATACTGCGATCCGGTTTCGATAACAGATTGTAATGTTAGACGACGATCAAATGCGGTGAGTAAACAGAACCGTCAGCAGACGAGACAAGAAATACGAAATATTTACCGGCATTTATTTAGGCTCTTGACGTTCTGAGTTTAAATTCTGCCCAAGTCGATTTTGCCTTTCACGCTTTCGGGGTCGATAAACTATGTACCAGTTGAGCACTGGGGTCGATGTAATCGGCAATCCCTCTCCGATAAAATTTCAGGCTTTGTGGCTTTTGTAGAAAGAATACCCGAGCATCCATGTTTAACATAGTACTTAGTCAAAAGTTATACAGGATGGTCATAATATAATTGATTGGATCGGTCCCAAATATACAGCTGGTATGTAACTAGTCATAGAGCGGCGTGACGATGGGGTAAGTTTTACTATGATTAACAGGCCAGTGGAAAGTTAGAGCTCAGATCAGACCAGCGGTTCGGCAAAAGAGACCAATAGAATAAGTACTAGGCTTACAAAGAATAAGTCCTGGGGTCGATTTGTCCGACCAAATCCGCCAAGGCGGCCGCAGTCCATTGACCGAAACAAGTAAAGGATAAATTAAGTAAAATAAATGACAACAGTATCCAAACGAGAATCGAAACCCGGTCAGGAAGGCAACCAGGCAGAAAGCTGTCCTCACAGCGTCTGATTGAACATTCTTCACTTGGTAATTAACAGTACTTTGATTTAATGCCTAATTTGAAATGTAATTAGGTATTGTGCATTAGTTTGTGAGAATTTGTGCAAACTGAATTTGTAAAACCAACATTTGCAGCTGTCTCCTGCAATGCGCGTGAGTGTGTGTATATGTGCAGTATGGTTATATGTGTATGCATTACTATGTACATGTATTTGTTTATAAGTATATATATATATATATATATATATATATATATATATATATAT
>NC_068999.1:41945641-41948659 GCF_001194135.2 Octopus bimaculoides
ATATATACACTTTCTTTTGTTTCAGTCATTTGACTGCGGCGATGCTGGAGCACCATCTTTTGGTCGAGCAAATCGACCCCAGGACTTACTCTTTGTAAGCCTGCTACTTATTCTATTGTACTGTTGCTGAACCGCTAACTTACAGCGACGTAAACACACCAACACACACACACACACACATATATATATATATATATATATATATACGACGAGCTTCTCTCAGTTTCCGTTTTCCCAATCCACTGACAAGGCTTTGGTCGGCTCGAGGCTATAGTAGAAGACACTTTCCCAAAGTGCCAGGCAGTTTACGTAAATAAGAGAGGAAATGAGAAAAGTGTTCATAACATACGAAGGATGTGATACCATGAATTGATGCAGATCTCCTAATTGCAGGGAACCTTCAACGAGGGCCAATCAAGGAACCTCACAGATCCAGGCTTACCTCGACTACCAAAATGCACGAGTCCTCGCCTCTAATCTACAGGCACATGCTTAGCGTCAGTCCTTCCGAGCCACTTTTCTATCGGTCACTCACCTATTTTACAAATTCACTGGGAGCGAGCACTTAGTTTCTCATATAGGCAACATTCGTGTTTCCACCCCCATGCCTCAAAAAACAAGTAGCAGGTTTATTGCTGGTTGTACTACCTTTGGGCGGAGACTGCAACATATTTTTCGAACGGACCCCTGTATCTAAGATCCGAACGTGTCTCGTGTTAAGCAACGCGACAAACGATTCAGTATGGTTACTTTTCTAAACTTTTTCAAGAAAGGATTGCAAGATAAATTCTTCAGGCCAAGCTAACAGGTTGGAGACCTTGGGAGCAGACCAAGAACGAGATGGTTGGATGATATTCTTAATCTTCATTTGGGAATTCAATCAAAAAGTGTAATGATTGTTGCTTTTGATATGGTGGGAGATGCCTGAGGTCTTTACTTCCTTCACCCTACTTCTCAGGAATAATGGGCAGCGAATTTGGACGGTTGGTAAGTGTCCTGATGGATGTGGCTTGAAGGAAGGAGATCGCTGCTGATTAAATTTCATTTTAATTACAAGACCCAATGGTTGATGAAACTCAGCCGCTATACGGTCGCTCGGATTGTTAGAAATAACAGCGAAATATCTCTGAAATTACTAGGTACCATCTTTAAGATAAAGGTAACATTAGAAATGAAGTCTAGGGAGCAGAATGTCCGCAAAAAAAATAAAATAAATAAAAAGAGATGGAACAGAACGGCTACGAGTTGGAATTCATTCGATCAGGGCTGACCCGAAGATAAAACATAAACAACCCAACCCCTCTCTTTTTCTCACACACATACCTATACGCACATTGCATTTGTGGAGGCGTAAGGATGGATCAAAATGTCAGTGTTCGAAGTTAAGTGACGCAGTATTTAAAGATTTTTAGAATTGTGATCGAATATGATCGGTATGTGCCTGAAATATGAGACCGTCGTTACCCTCTTATTTGAAACAGAAATATTACAACAATGACAACAACGACAGCTAAGGTCTTTATATTGCAGTTAGTAGGAGGAACGAATGAATCAAAAACAGCAACAACAAATTTATAAAAAGGCAATAAAATCGCACAATGACGTGGTGTTGTCGGGCACCACACCCAAATGTAATAAAGGAAGAAATATTGGTGCCATATTTTTAATTCAAACACTAACATAATACGAAGGTGTAATAAAGCTGATATTGCTTGGACAAAGAGACTAAAATAAAATACATTCGCTGTTGTCAACAATAGCAGCAGCAGCAGTAGTAGTAGTAGTAGTAGTAGTAGTAGTAGTAGTAGTAGTAGTAGTAGTAGTAGTAGTAGTAGTAGTAGTAGTAGTAGTAGTAGTAGTAGTAGTAGTAGTAGTAGTAGTAGCTATTGCTGTCTAACCCACGTCAGCCCTCATCGAGCAGACCTCGAGTTCAAAGTCATTTCATCCTGTCTTTTTATTCCAGATAAACCTATGTAGGACTACACTATCAAAAGTTTCCTCAACAAAGTCTCACTCAATTTCTCTAAGATGTTATATACGTATCTGCTTATCTATCTATCTACCTGCCTGTCTACCTACCTACCTGCCTGCCTGTCTACCTGCCTGCCTGCCTGCCTACCTGCCTTTTGATATATGCACTTGAAACAGCCACTGATTAAAAGACCTTCGTGTGTGCATACATTTATAAACGTGGAACGGCACTCGCTGCAATATTTTGTCTGAGAAACTTCTCAAAGAGACCCAAGCGTTATAGCGTTTCTCTCAGAACACCTGTACATCACAGGATACGGTTTTTCGACCTGGTATCGTTCCATATTTGTACACACACACACACACACCCACACACACACACACACACACACACATTTGCTATACTCGGTTAATCGTCACTTGGTAAATCCTAATGTCCTTCCAAGGATTGCATAGTGTCCGTAGAGAAAAAAATTATAAAAATTAATTAAGATGTAAATTTTATTATACACATCGTTCTTCGTCAAGACCTGACGTTCAGATGATACCCGACTAACAGTAATAATAGACCCTGATGAAGTTGCACCGATAACTAACACCAAGATGAGCATTTAACAGCATGCACTGGATAACAGAGGAAACGAAGAACAATGTGATTAGCTGTGTTATAAAACTTGGATATGCAAATCTCCGTTCTCCTGATCTTCATTAATTTTCATTAAGAAGCTTCCGGATTCAGTTCCACTACGTACTACCTTGGGCCGACCAAAGACTTGTAAGTGGATTTGGTCGATGAAAACTGAAAGAAGCCCGTCGTATATATATATATAACCCTGCCCAAGCTCGTCGAAACGCCGGTGTTAAAACGTGGGTAGCTGATGAAGTAGAATGTTCTCTATGTGGCTTGTGTGTTTTCTCGTCTACGTTTGTTTGCAATGTCCTGTACCCAGATATGCACCTATACATACAGGTGGATGTCGGTATGCACATACCTGTACGTATATATGCATATACTCATTTACTATTTGTTTATATATATATATATAT
>NC_068999.1:41948986-41952111 GCF_001194135.2 Octopus bimaculoides
ATATATATATATATATATATAGATTTGTGTGTCTGTATTTGTCCCCCAACCATCACTTGACAACCGATGTTGGTGTGCTTATGTCTCCGTGACATAGCGGATCGGCAAAACAGTCCGTTAGAATAAGTACTAGCTAACGATTCAGCCAGCTCATAGCCTTTTTATAATGATAACAATAATCCTTTCAACTACAGGCACAGAGCATGACATTTAGGGGAAGCGGGGGGTCTAGTCCTCAGAACCTAAAGCCGGAAGAAATGTCGCTGAGAATTTTGTCCGACGCGCTAACAATTCTACTAGATTGCTACCGCCCTAACAGCAGCAGCAGCAGCAACAACAATAATGATAATAACACTGTCTACTATAGGTACAAGGCCTGAAATTTTTGGGGAGGGGGCTAGTCAGTTTCATCGACCCAAGTATTTGACTGGTACTCTATTTTATCGGATCATGAAAGTATGAAAAAAAAAAAAAAAAAAGTTGGCGTCAGCGGAATTTGAACGCAGAGCAAAAAGACGGAAGAAATGTTGCTACACATTTTTTTCGATGTGCTAACGATCGCTACCGCCCTAATAATAATAATAATAATAATAATAATAATAATAATAATAATAATAATAATAATAATAATAATAATAATAATAATAATAATAATAATAATAATAATAATAATAATAATAATAATAATAGCAGCAGTAGCTTTTTATAAGGCAGCGATCTGGCAGAAACGTTAGCACGCTGGGCGAAATACTTAGAAGTATTTCGTCTGTCTTTACGTTCTGAGTTCAAATTCCGCCGAGGTCGACTTTGCCTTTCATCCTTTCGGGGTTGATAAATTAAGTACCAGTTGCGTACTGGGGTCGTGTAATCGACTGACCCCACCTTCCTCAAACGTTTCGGGCCTTGTGCCCAGAGTAGAAAAGGATAATAGCTTTTTATGTATTTACCACACGGTTAACAAATACAAAATGCGACAACAGCGAAAGCAACAACATTTAGATTCACTGACGTCAAAAGCTACAAAGTAGAGCAGAGGCATATTGTCATAATAAGTTAACCCACCTTCAACCTTTCTTATATCTTGAGAAACACAAACACCCACGCTCATACATACATTCCACCTCCCCACATCACGGTTATATAAGTCAGTCGACAATACAGTTACACCCGAAATGCCATGCTTTTAAGTCTAAGTATTGTATCTGCTACCTAGCCCACTCGGTGTGTTAGTCTCTTTGTTTGCTTCTATCTATCTATCTATCTATCTATATATCTATGTGAAAGCAGAGGAAGCTGAACTTGTTTCCGAACGATTATTAGTCAGGGCACAGAAATGCTATCTTTAAAAGTTGCCAAACCAGTAAGACAAGTCTTAAGATTATTGTATTAAGACATGTCAAGGAGTCGTAAGATCATTGTGTTAAGACATGCCAAGTATTTCTCCAGATTGTCGAAGTTCATGTTTGCGTTGTTCTTTACCGGACGTTTAGGAATTTGTGGTGCACACACACACACACACACACACACACACACACACGTATATGCATATTACGTATTATTTGCATATTTTTAGCTGTTGTTGGTGACTCGTTTCCAACAAAATAGCTCTTCCTAGTTAGAGTTAGCGCGCGGTGATGGACACGGATTTCAGACTTTGAGACACTACGTTGTTTCGGCTTAGTTGTGTCTCTTTAGAATAAAGAAGTAGGGTTGTTTTTCAAAGCGATTAGCGTATTCATGTTGGAATCGGTTGGAATGAACTAAGAATGAAAATACCATGTCACTGTTGGGATTCTCGTAATTCTTTGTACACGTGATAATTACATAATTAATATAATTATATATTAATGAGTAGTCTTATACGTTGTGCGCTAAACACCTTGGAAAGGAGGTGAAAGACTCTAATGATGATAGATACCGTGGTGACAAGTAGTGCTGGTGGATCTACGTCGTCCAACGACGAGGATTTAATTGATCCTGAGTTACCTACTCCTGAATTAACATAGAAGTGACTGAATCTTCTACAGACAGGTGTAGCCTTAACGTGTCATTCTTAAACGGAATCAGTGAGTCACATGGTGGCAAAGATTACCCTTTAATTTATTAAAAACATACAAGAAATGTACGTAAACATCAGGTCCCTTAGCGGAGTATATGGTCGACTTTCAACAATATGGCCGACTTTCAATGGATTTATTTTGAAGTATTGCTCCGTCTTTTATTTATTGTCGTAGGGGAGGGTCGAATTCTTTGTGTTTTATGCTTTAAAAATAAGAACAAAGTCAGACAATGACTTTTGCAATGGACTCCCTCCATCCCACCTCGCCCAAATGAAAAACACGATGGAACGAATTAATTTGCAATTTTAAGATAAAATATATTCAGACATTCCTTGTAAATAGTTTCAGCATTTCTCTATGCAAATTATATATGCATATACACACAGCATTTGTGTGTGTGTGTTTATTGTATTTGTTGTGCAAAATTTTACTTGTAAACTCGTGTTTTAAAAGAAATATTGGATTTTTATTGTCAGTTTTCTTGACATTTTACCGCCGCGCTACAAATTCTTTTGGCAAAAATGACACTCCACTACCTCTCTCTCCCACTAGCCCACACATGCATATAATGTGTGTGTGGTGAAGGTGCGTGGCTTAGTGATTAGGCTATTCGGTTCAAGATCGTAAGGTCGTGATTTCGATTCCCAGCGGGCGTTGTGTCCTTGAGCAAGGTGCTTTATTTCACTTTGCTCCAGTTCACACAGATGCCAGAAATGAACCTTGCCGCATTCTATGTCACGCTGAATCTCCCTGAGAATTGCGTTAAGGGTACGCGTATCTGCGAAGTCCTCAGCCAATTGCACGTTTATTCCACGAGCAGGCGGTTCCGTTGATCGGATCAATTGGAACAGTCATCGTAGTAACCATCTATAATTCTGTATTGACTCGAATGGAAAAATGTGTCGCTCAAGAAGGATTCCAGTTCGAACAATTTTCACGATGTTCCATATTCAGATGCTTTTATTAAATTCATTCAGTTAATAAACATAAACTAATCTTGGAATTCAACGATTTTGATTTACTGTCGAGTAACTTTTGATCAACCTTGTACATAATCATATATAT
>NC_068999.1:41954489-41955285 GCF_001194135.2 Octopus bimaculoides
TGTGTGTGTGTGTGTGTGTGTCTGTGTATATCTGTATGTATATATACATACATGTGTGTGTGTGTGTGTGTGTGTGTGTGTGTGTGTGTGTGTGTCTCCCCTCCCAGACATATAGACACTACGTTCTCATGTCTATATTAAATATTATATCAATACATGTTTCCTTTTGTGAGTGCATGTTTTAAGTAATGTCTCCATACATTATTTGAACGATTGTAGAATAGAGCTCCATGCAAACCGGTTTCCATTAATTCTCATTTTAACTCGGTATTCGAAGACTGAGATTTCGGATTTCACTGATTTCGCCATGTCTTCCAAAAGACAACATATAGATTCACTCACACACACGCGCGCGGGAAAGTAAGTGTTGTCCTCGGTCTCGTACGGTTTCATGCTGTACAAGTGACAGCGATCCCAACATTCTCCACTGGACGGGAAGCCAATTCATCACAGGGTTACTTATTTCTAGCTAAGTGGACAGGGGGCAACATGAAATGATGTGTTCAGGACCACAACGCATCGACTGGTTTGGAAATCGAACCCATGATCTTGCGACCGTGAAAGCAACACCCTAACCACTCGCTCACACGCCTTCATGCATACTAGGGTCGATTTAATCGACTGGCCCCTCCCCCAAAATTTCGGGTCTTGTGCCTAGAGTAGAAAAAGAATATAACACATCAATGACACATTACCAGGACAACCGAATCCCTTAAAAATTTTAGAGCTTCATCTTTATCATTAAGGGTTTCTTCTGGCAAAAATATGGATTTCTAATTCAGAACCAGAAGGTAGA
>NC_068999.1:41955612-41957146 GCF_001194135.2 Octopus bimaculoides
ATTTGCTGTTTTACCCTAACCCTATCACCGATAGAATTGTTTCAGAATCGTTTGTTTATGTAGTCGGCACTTAATGTATATCGGCTGAATGGACGTCACTGATTGGTTGAAATTACAGAAATACGACAACTTTAACATGGAATAACTTAGTCTTCTTTAAAAAAAAAGAAATCCCTAAGAGAAAAAGATGTTTTATATGACACATTCTACCAGTGTTCCAAGTTTCAAAGTGTTTCGTTAATGAAAAGTGTGGCCCCCGTTTTAAAAAAGATCCCATTGCTGTGCTGCTAGTAAAGTTAGGCAAATGGCAATGGTGCTTTCATATAACTAATATTTTACCGTTTTTTTAATATTTAATTACAGTTATGGTTCCTATTGGTAAACACTGTGTATTTTTATTTGTTGCAACCTTGGTCAACCTCTACAATGTTGGAAAGTTCTTTTGTCGCACTCTGAACTTTAAATTTTTAATAACAATTCACTCACTATAAAACTCACAAGAGGCACATAACGAGACGCGTAACCTCTGCCACGATTCACATTCTGCAGAATGGTCATGCTGTTCTTCACAAAGACAATAATCAGCCACACTCCAAGATAGAACGATAACTAGTTAGTTGTCTGCCTAGCCGGAGGTGGGCATCATTTAAGAGATGAAACAGTGCAAAGCTCACTGTGACCAGCGATGTATAACAGAGTTTGGTCGATACTGTGAGATTATGTATGTATATATGTGTGTGTGATTAAGCATTCCACACAGGCAGTCGCGAATATAACAGCTAATTGTGGGTATAAAGCACCCTTTGAGATATACTGTCACATACATACACGTATATACACACACAGAAATACACGCATATACATACATACATATATATATACACACAAACATACATATAAACATATACGCAGATACATGTTTGTCTATGCACACACACACATATATGCAATGCATGTTTACATACATTAACTAGACGTATTTATACACACATACACATATATATAAATACACTCACATTTATGTAAAAACACACAGATGTGTGGATCGAATGTTCGTATCCTGGAATTGGCTTTCTGTCTACATTTCAAAACAACAACCTCTCTCTGTTTCTCCCTCTCTCCTACACCCGTTACACACACACACACACACGTCCTGTTCGTTGACTCAATCAATGCAACCTTTTGTTTGATAACCTACTTCTCTCCCGCAAATATATCGATACATACCACTTTACAACGAAGGTTTAGCTTCAAATAAAAAAGGTGATTGTTTGTGGTTAAGATGGAACAGTCATTTTGTTCTCTCTCTCTCTCTCTCTCTCTCTCTCTCTCTCTCTCTCCCTTTTTCATTAATCAATAAGTAATTATGTCCTTGTATTTTCTAATTAACATCCAATACGTATCCTGTTAGTCGCTTTATTACAATTACCAATTGAGAAACCAACGGGTTTAAAGATCTTTGCGAATGCAGCGGACATGGTTCTGTGGAAAGAGACGCAGCTCGTTGTTGTGTGTGTTTGAAAGAGAAAGGAAG
>NC_068999.1:41959031-41969345 GCF_001194135.2 Octopus bimaculoides
ATATATATATATATATATATAGTCAATTCAAATAAACGAATAAAAACGGACAACATGAGGACGTGCATAAGAAATGTATTAGCTTGATGATCTGAACTAACTTAGGGGCCATACGGACAACAAAGCCTCAACACCACTGTCCCCTATTCCTTTTACTCGCATCACAGGCCCACGTCCTTTCAACTCTCGCCACTCAGCTTGCCTTCACTCATTCCATCACTTTACCTTTCTCTCCACATTCTTGTGTTAAGCTCTCGGAGTAATTCCTTAAAGTTACAGCTATTTTGCTTCGGTATAAACAATTTGTTCCATCTATTCAACCCATTCACTTGCACCGGTTGCCAACCTCCATCGCCAGCACTCAGTTTGGCTTTACTCATCATTTAGTTTACACTCCCATTCTCTCTCAACCTCTCTCTCTCACACTCCACGTGTTATCTTATCTGAGCAACTCCTCAGAGCCGCAGCTATTTACTTCAATAGAACAGCTGCTGACATCTATTGACAATTTGTTTCACCTATTTATTCGCTCATACCTCCACCACCACCAGACTGCTACCCCACTCACTCTCACTCCACTCCACATACTTCACTCGTGTTACCTCATCACAGCAGCTCCCCAGAGCCAACGCTATTTACTTCTGTAGAACAGCTGGTGACATCTACCGACACTTTGTGTTTTTCTCACCCCCTCTTCCCCGCCACATTCTTTTCACGCTCACTCCCCCATTTCCCCTTCTTCTTCCTACTCCTCCCTATCCTCTGACCTCCATCTCCCCCTCCCTCTCTCCCTCTCTGTTTAGCCGTCGTCGCACACGTCGTCATTGTTGTTTGCTGTGCAACGCGAACGAACCGAAGCGAATTGAACACTGCTGCTGTTGGACAAGATCTGCATGTAAATGTTTGTGTATTACCTACAGGCATATCTATACCCGTGTGGAGGCGCAATGGCCCAGTGGTTAGGGCAGCGGACTCGCGGTCATAGGATCGCGGTTTCGATTCCTAGACCGGCGTTGTGAGTGTTTATTGAGCGAAAACACCTAAAAAGCTCCACGAGGCTCCGGCAGGGGATGGTGGCGAACCCTGCTGTACTCTTCCACCACAACTTCCTCTCACTCTTACTTCCTGTTTCTGTTGTGCCTGTAATTCAAAGGGTCAGCCTTGTCACACTCTGTGCCACGCTGAATATCTCCGAGAACTACGTTAAGGGTACACGTATCTGTGGAGTGCTCAACCACACTTGCACGTATTTATGTGCATAAACGAGGGGGTGCTGAAAAGTTCCTTGCTTCGGGTGAAAGAAAATACAGGAGGATCATGAAATTATGATTTTATTCAACATATTACCCATCTAAATTCACACACTTATTGCATCCACCCTTCAGTTTTCTGAGCCCTGTAAAAGAACTCGGAAGGTTGGGCCTCCAACCAGGCCTTTCGCGACATCTTTAAAGCCATAAACTTTTCAGCACACCCCTTGTGTGCATGTATGTATATATATATATATATATATATATATATATACATATATAGAGCTTTACGTTATAAATTTCTCTCGCTTTCTAGTTGAGACGGTTGACCTTTGACCTCTCATATGCGTTGTCTTCCACACAACACGTTGCTTGATACGCGGCATGAAAGAATACCAAGGCACAGTTTTCGGTTCTAAGAAATTTAAATGAAATCGGTCGCTGCATAACCACACCGTTAACTCATCATACACCTCTCTCCCGCTCTCTGAAGCATGACTGCACGCTTACAACCCGACACTCCGAAGCATGCGCGCGCACGCACGCGCGCACACGCACACGCACACGCGCACACGCACACGCGCACACGCACACGCACACACGCACACACACACACATCTCAAGTGCCACTATGGTTTTGGCAGTTTGTTTACAAACATTTTTGCGAAGTGTGATCTCAATCAGTCGCCAGACATACCAGCTAAACTACTACTATCGGCTCACTACGAGCTAACGAAGCAACTTATGCCATGCAATCTCTCGACCTGCTAAACATGGCAGCAAAATTTCCCTCAGCTCCTAGCAGTAAGGCAATGGAATCGGTATATCTGGACATTTCCAAGTCTACTTCTTTCTGATGATGGGCTTTTGTGCCCGAATTATAAAGTTAATTTTTGTAAAACTTTCTTCATTTTTAAAAGTTTTCTAAATTTCCCTTTTCTGTTTCCAACCACAACCATCCTATCTCTTCGTATAGATTGTCCAATGCTGATTGATTGATGGTAACTCTGGTGAATTACTGAGAAACCTTATAATCAAAGATGCTCCGTATACGACCGCTCAACCTCTTGTGAATAGCTAGGATTATATGCAGTCCTAGTTTACGAATAGCTTTCCTTTTTAAAGATAGCAGATTGCGTAACAGCGTTGTAGTTCGCTTGAAGCATTGTAGTACCGAAGAAGAAAAAGAAAAGGGAAAACAAGAAAGTTTCTAACAATGCAGAAAGCGCTGTAAACAATATGCCGACGATCTAGCGATTCTGCTAAACTTCTGCACTTGAACTCTAACACATCAGATCTTGCACTCCATACTTTTCAAAATCTTTTTACTCTCCAGGTCTGTAAATTCAGCTCACTGAAGCTTTTGCCACGCCCAAATTTTGTATACTGCGCCGCGTCCTCACCTAACCATCAATCTTAGCACTCTCACAACCCACTAACACCACAAAGGGACCAAGAACATTTAAATCGTATCTGTCACGAGTCGAAGGGCTCATAAAGCCGGCGTTTAATCCAGTTTCTGTGGCGTATAAATGACTGAGAATACAACATTCCACCCTCCACCCCGAACGGGATGCAAGTCCACCACAAAGTTAACTCTCCAACTGTTGCTGGAACTCATTTACAGTTGGATGGACTGAAACAATGCGAAAGAAAGTGTTTTGTTTTGCTTAACAACACAACACAACCCCGCCTAGTCCGAGAATCGAAACTACTACCTTACGATCGCAAATGCAATACATTAACCACCAGGCCACACACCTTACCTCTTTGAAACCCATTTGAGTAAATAGACACCGTCTGCTTTTTATCTTTTACTCGTTTCAGTCAATGGATTGCGGCCATACTGGGGCACAACCTTGAAGAGATATATTGCATTTTATGCATAGTAATCAGAGTAACCTTCATAATTTTATTGAATTAGGGGCATATTTTGCCATAAAAGGAAAATATTACTATCGATCTATTTTATTCAGGGAAGGCACTACCTACCTTGCCTACCTAGGCAGCACGCCCCTGGTCCCGACCCTTCAGTGGGTCGCGGCAAAATGTTTAAAAATCGCTGCTCTAGAGGTCTCTTTTAATTGGCTTAGTTAGGTAATACCTATGTTTATTTGTGTACAGACTCAAATGTAATGTCGGAGTTCAAATCCAGGGTAAGTACTTAGATCAGTGTTTCAAAGAAGAAACAATTCTGCTTTGTTTTCGTTTAGTTAGTTTTGGGGGACATTCCTTTTTCTCTTTGAAGTGTGAGAAGGCGATGCAATGTCCCCACTCCATGTCGGTTCTCCCATGTAACTGAAGCAGATGCAATCGATATTTAGTTTGAGATTTTAAATGTCTGCGAGGGACTTTCAAAACAGAGAAATCCTGAAGAGGAAACAAAAAAAAAAAAAAAAAAAAATCTAAAGAATAAAAATAAAGAAAATAAAATGAACGTAACTGGTACTTATTTCAACGTATCAGAAAAAATGAAAGGCAAAGTCAACCTCAGCGGAATTTGAACTCAGAACGTAACGGCAGACGAAATACCTCTAAGCATTTCGCCCAGCGTGCTAACCATTCGGCCAGCTCGCTGCTCCAATAATAATAATAATAATAATAATAATAATACTTTCTACAATAGGTACAAGGCCTGGAATTATGGGGGAGGGGGGCTAGTCGGTTGCATCGACCCCAGTGTTTCACTGGTACTTAATTTATCGACCCCGGAAAGGATGAAAGGCAAAGTCGACCACAGCGGAATTTGAACTCCGAACGTAAATATTCAATAGTAGTAATAATTTCGTATTTAAGCACAAACGCTAGATATTTGGAGTGAGGGTTAGCGCCGATTGAATATTAACTATGGGTTTCCCACCAGAGAATTGGGGTCCGCCGCTATTTTTATTCTTAAAGCAAACCGTTTTACAAGAAGCAGAATTCCGTAATCATTTCTGGTGAGAAGTAGTGGTGTGTAAGTGTGTGTGTGAGGGCAACAATGTGTGTATGCACAGCAGTAAGTTTACGTGAGATGTCAATGACATCTTTAAAAACATTCAATGAGTTTTGTGTTACCCGATGCTGTGATGTTATCGTATCTACTGGAGGGCGGCGACCTGGTAGAATCGTTAGCACGCCGGGCGAAATGCTTAGCGGTATTTCGTCTGCCGTTACGTTCTGAGTTCAAATTCCGCCGAGGTCGACTTTGCCTTTCATCCTTTCGGGGTCGATAAATTAAGTACCAGTTACGCACTGGGGTCGATGCAATCGACTTAATCCGTTCGTCTGTTCTTGTTTGTTCCCTCTATGTTTAGCCCCTTGTGGGCAATAACGAAATAGGTATTTCTTCTGCCGTTACGTTCTGAGTTCAAATTCCACCAAGGTCGACTTTGCCTTTCATCCTATCGAGGTCGATTAAATAAGTACCAGTTACGCACTGGAGTCGATGTAATTGACTTAATCCCTTTGTCTGTCCTTGTTTGCCCCCTCTATGTTTAGCCCCTTGTGAGCAATAAAGAAATTACTATTGTATCTACTGGTATGGCTGTGTGGTAACAAGTTTGTTTCCAAACTACATGGTTCTGGGTTCAGTTCAACTGCGTGATACCTTGGGCAAGTGTCTTCTACTATAACCTCGAGCCGACCAGAACCTTGTGAGTGGATTTGGTAGACGAAAACTGAATATATGCGTGTTTGTTTTTATCCCCACGCCATTTGATAACCAGTGTTGGTTTTTTTACGTCCAAGTAACGTAGCGGTTTGGTGAAAGTTACCGATAGAATAAGAACCAGATTTGCTCGACTAATTTGGTTCGTATTGTTTAGAAATTAAATTTGTTTGAGATTTTGGCGGATTGCAGCTTTCTGCTCCAAATGACAGTACAAAAGAACCCCACCCACATTCAGGTGGGGAGGAACAGAATTTTACATAATTATATGTGATGTACATTAATTTTAACGGTGGAACCCGAAGTAGATAAAGCTATAAAATATAGCGTGTAGAATATTGGGCGAAAAATCCATTTGGATACCCCCCAAAAGAGAAAGAAGTCGGATGCTTTCCCTTCTGTTTTTCGTGGTTAGGGGAATGAACGCAAGATCAGGCAGTATAAATAGGAACTATGCCGCTGACCAGTTGTGTAGAAGTCAAGAATAAAAGCACATCTAAAATAGAATTTGATACTTCTATATAGTCGAGTGGACAAACGAAAGAATGTGGCATTCGACACATTTGATACGAGTTACATTTATCATTAAATAACAGTTAGATTTGGCTCCATGCGACTTAATTTCGTAGACTCGTAGATCGAACCTACGAAGCTAAGTTGCAAAGAACTGAGTCAAAACGTTATCAAAGAATACATAGCACCAACAGTTAAAACACGAAAGCCCCAAAACCACAAACGGAACAAAAATATTATTTGCTTACCGATGTTAACAAGTTTAACTTTGTCTTTCCGAATGGCATCCAATGCTATAGATAAGTTTTCCAGGTATTGATGTTGGTTAAGAGGATTCTTACAGATTTTTCGTCCAATAGGTTTCGATTGTAAGGCTTCCACAAGAGCAATAAGTTTGATTCCATTGGCTAATCCCGTTTCCAAATCGGAGACTGCACTTTCGTCCGGCAACTGTTCATTCACCCAATTTTTGAACGTTGTGTTTTGTATTTCGATCCATCGTAAGTCGTCCGGTCCGGTACGTTTCATAGACATAGCCGCATGGCCTTCCAACGTCCGCACATTTTGACCAATGCTGGATTCGGCCATTTTGTTGCTGTTATTACTGTTGTGTTTTTTTTTCTTTTATACAATAATAATAATATTATTAATAATTTTCTACATAGACACAAGAAAAGGGAGCAGTCGCGTTTGAGGACTTGTTTGAAATTATTTTCTTTACTCCGGAAGAATTTAAGAAAGTAAACTTTACAACAATATGGTTGATAAATAAATGGAAAAATTCTCGCTAAACAGCGAAAAAAAACTAAAACCAGAAAAAACTTGAAATATTTTGTAGGTGTTTACAACTTAATCCTGTTTAAATGGGCTTGTTTTCCTCTGTTTTTAGAACATTATTTTAGACGTTACAAGAAATGAATGGTGGGGAGGAAGAAAGAAGTAGAATAGGAAAGATAGGATGTCGTAATGTTCATGCCACTCCCGAGAAGACCAATACTGTGGAGTAAAGAAGTTTTAAGCGGTCTATTTAGTTTAAACAAGAATCAAAATAACTAGTATCGAGTGTTGCGAACTCAGCTGATTTGAGGGGGAGTGTGAGTGAGAGGGTAAAGGAGAGCATAAGAGGAAGTAAGAGGGGTGAAAGAGAGGATGAGTCGAAGTGAGAGGCTGAAGGTGAGCGTGAGGAGAAGTGTGAGAGTACGGGTGGAAGTGAGAGTGTTAAGTTCAACAGCAGGTCTCTCATTCGCTCTCGTTAGGTATTGAAATAGCTTTTCCTTTTCTTCCTTTTCTTATTTAAATTATATATTTATAAATAAAGTTACCTTTTTTTTTGTATCAAATAGTAACGAGACAAGCACCAGGTGTCAACGTTTGGCGGAAGAGAAACGGAATGTTACGACGCCCATGTATTTGTGTGTTTTTTTCTTTTCAAGGGTTATTTACAATGTGAATGAAAACGAACGATCACCCACACTATAAACAAAAAATTAGTAGGGGTTTGCAATCAGTTGATTAAGCTCCGAAATGGAAAGGGCTTATCTTTTTGTTTTGCAGATCATTCTCAGCTCCGTAAGTGAGAAGAAAAGAGAGAAGGTATTAAAGCAAGAACGAAAGAAAAAAAAGAAAGAGATGAGAGACAATATGGAAGAGACAAAACTCACTTTTTGCTCCCATTTTAACCTTTCTCACTTCTCCCCACTTTTATCTCCCTTAGTTAAAATATAATCCGAGATCCGTAAGATTGTTTACAGCCTGTTGCTAATCTTTTGTACTTTTCGTTGTTTCAGCCAGTTCTTTTTATTATTATCATTTTTTAAATTATTATTATTCTTTGTTGTTGTCCTACAAGTTTTCAAACTGTTGCTCATAATGGTTTCGCTGTTGCAGTTGTCTTTATGGTTAATAATTGCATTTTTTTTTTTGCTGATGTTGCTGCCGTTTATTCTTGCTTTGGTAGCTAGTGTTACCGCTGCTGTCGTAGTTTCGATACAAAGTGGAGTTACAAACCCTTTTCCGTCATTTTTTTGTTTGTTTTCGGAGCGTGGAAATCAAACAACACTCTGGTACACGCATGCAAATTGCACACACACACACACACACACACACACACGCACACATATATATTACCGGCGAAAGACTTTTCACTGTTTGTATTCCTGTCTCATGTTATGGCCATACATATTTCGTTAGTGTTGTCATGCTTAAAGTTACAGTTTTCTTATAGCCTTTTAAAAATTCAATTAAACCTTGGGAGAGGCATTATGCCGGTAATAAACACACGCACTGGTTCAGTCCTTTATTAATTTATATAGTTTTTTGTTAAATTATTTCATTGTTTCTTGTTGTTTATTGCCGACGATATTGTTTTTTAAAATCTTCTCTCATTTATCTGTAAACTTTAGAAATTTAACCGCTTTTCTAGTTTCACCGTAATGTTCTCTTCCATTTGTGCACGAGGACATACTTATGTAAGTGTGTGTGTTTGTGTACCTTAGAAGAATTACAAAAGCAATACCTCTGACCATATTTTCTTTCTTTTTTCTTTAATTCTTTTCCCTTATCTTTCCTATATCATTTCTGAGATTTCTTATCAGCTTGGCCTTCTCACGATTCGTCCTGTCTTTCTATCTGTCTGCCTGTCTCTCTCTTTTTTCACCTGGCTGTTCAGGTATGGTGTCTCTTTCTTTCTCATTATCTATCTATAAATCTGCCTATTTCTCCTTTCTTCTCATCTCTTTCTCTCTCTCTCTCACTCACTCACCTGTCCAGCTAGACTCTGTCATTTCACCTGGTTTACACCCCAACCTCTTTCTCTCCCTCGAACTGGTTGTTAAGGTATTATGGCTCTCTCCCTCTCTTTCTTACCTATCTATCTATCTATCTATCTGTCAATCTATCTATCTCTTTCTCCTTGTCTATCGCTATCTATCTATCTATCTATCTATCTATCTATCTATCTCACTCTCTATCTGTCAATCTCTCTCTCTCTCTCTCTCTCTCTCTCTCTCTCTCTCTCTCACCTGTCCAGCTATAATCTTTCTTCTCACATGGCTTCCATCTCGCTCCCATTTACCTTGCTGTTCAGGTATGATCTCTCTCTCACCTTGTCTCACGTCTCATCTAAGCTACCCCCACCGCCTGCTTTTCTTTTTTTTTCTTTACTTCCTCCTCTCTTCGTTTCTTTCTACAATATTTTCTTTTCTTTCTTTCCTTTTTTGTTCAGTATTTGTTTCTTTCTCTCGTGTTTGTCAAAATAGACTCGCACAGAAAAGCGTATCTGTGTGTGTTTGTGTATATTTCAACAATTGATTTGCGTGTGTACTTAGTGTTGTTTATATTGAGGTGTGTGTGTGTGTGTGTGTGTGTGTGTGTATTCATATTTAAATTAGAATGTGTTTACATATATCTAAGTAAGCGAAGTT
Organism: Octopus bimaculoides; assembly: GCF_001194135.2. NCBI lineage: Eukaryota > Metazoa > Mollusca > Cephalopoda > Octopoda > Octopodidae > Octopus > Octopus bimaculoides. The sequence goes on from NC_068999.1 coordinate 41,967,866, forward strand.
GTGTGCGAGTGCACGAATGTATGTGAATGTATATTTATAAATATTGTAATAAACGAATGAGGAGGAATAGTGGGAGAGGGAGTGGCAGGAAGACATAGAAGGGGGAGGGAGTGGCTGTGTGGTAAGTAGCTGCTTACCAACCACATGGTGCCGGGTTCAGTCCCACTGCGTGGCACCTTGGGCAAGTGTCTTCTACTATAGCCTCGGGCCGACCAAAGCCTTGTGAGTGGATTTGGTAGACTGAAACTGAAAGAAGCCCGTCGTATATATGTATATATATATATATATGTGTGTATATATGTATGTGTGTTTGTGTGTCTGTGTTTGTCCCTCCACCATCACTTGACAACCGATGCTGGTGTGTTTACGTCCCCGTAACTTAGCGGTTCGGCAAAAAAAAAGCGATCGATAGAATAAGTACTGTGCTTACAAAGAATAAGTCCTGGGGTCGATTTGCTCGAGGAAAGGCGGTGCTCTAGCATGGCCGCAGTCAAATGACTGAAACAAGTAAAAGAGTAAAATAAAATAGTGAAATAAACGAGGGGGAAGAAAAGGGGGAGTAAGAGGAGTGAGAAGAGAGAAAGGGAGAGAGAGAGAGAGAGAGAGAGAGAGAAAGGGAGAGAGAGATACCTACACAAAGAAAAAGAGATTGTAAGGTGATTATGAAAAAGAAGGTGAAAAGCATCATGAAAAGAGAGAGAGAGAGAGAGAGAGAGATGGGTGGGGGGAAAGTTAGAAAGAGGGGGAGGAAGAGGAAAGTTTTAAAACTGTTGATGTGTTTGATTGTCTCTGTTGAAGTTTAACTTCAGGTCAACTCTCATAGAACTGATATATGGATGGCTTATGGAATTCCAACCGTGACCATCACAGCTTTTTTTTTATATGGAGGTAATACACACACATATGAAAATTATTCAATATGTCTGTGCAGAGTGGATTTGAGGGAGAATTTTGTTGCTATTTCAAGGAGATCGAGCGACCACATAGTAAGGCAGTGTGTGTGTGTGTGTGTGGTGCCACTTTGGGTAATTGTCTTCTGTAGTCCTAAACTGACCAATTCTTTGCTAGGCAGAAACTGTATGGAAGCCCGTTGTGAATGTACACACACACTCGCACATATATACACACACGTCTTAGTGTGTGCGTTATTCTGTTTGTCACCCGCCCCCGCTTGGCAATCGATGCTAGTTTGTTTACGTTCCCGTGACTTGATGGTTCGGCAAATAAGACCATTAGAATACGTCCCAAACTTGAAAATCAAAAATGTACAGGGTCGATTTGGTAGACTAAATCCTTTCGGCGCTTTACTAGAACTGAAGTCGACCTCGGCGGAATTTGAACTCAGAACACGAAGACGGACGAAACGCAGATAAGCATTTTGCCCAACGTGCTAACCATTCTGCCAGCTCGATGTACGTACACGCACACGTATATATGTACCTATCTATCTCTCTATGTATGTGCGTATATATATATATAT
>NC_068999.1:41969749-41970489 GCF_001194135.2 Octopus bimaculoides
GCATCCAGACAGTTAGGTGATACAAGGAGGGGACAAAACATCCAGATAGACGATACAAGGAAACAAGGACAGGTCATTCGGAGTTTTCTTTCTTCAGTCGAGATCCAGATTATCCTTGCAATTTCGGATGGTTATTCTCGATGCTCTGTTCGTTCGCCCGTTATACATCGGTTATTTAGAGAGGTGGAGTGAAGAAAGAAGAGGAGTTGTGAAAGGTGATTAATATTAATATACTTCGGCCAAATGGTCATGTGGTCAGCTGAAGGGTGGGCGAAGAACGAGAGAAAAAGACGAGAGAAAAAGAGGGAGAGAGGAGTGTCAAAGGCATGCGGTGGGGTGGGGAAGGAATACTTATTACGTGGTTAAAAAGTGTGCTGATGGAAAGATAGAGAGAGATGGAGAAGGGAGGCATTTATTCTGAGAGAGAGAGAGAGAGAGAGAGAGAGAGCGGTGGCGGTGGTGTGTTGTTTTTTTATTGAACAAATTTTTTTTATAGCGATTATCGCTTAAAACATGCATATAAGTTCAATTATTTATCGTCTGCTCGCTTAAAAAAAAAATGATATTTGTTTATAAAGGTTGATTTAGCCTAAGCACTGGATTCACAAGAAATACGGTTGTAAGCTGCCCGAGAAAGGATGGTGCAGATGTAGAGCATGGCTCAGAGAAGAATAGCGAGAAAATATAATAAAAAGAGGGAGATGTGAGGAAATGAACGTGGAAGAACGTCAAGAATATTT
>NC_068999.1:41971067-41973014 GCF_001194135.2 Octopus bimaculoides
ACTATGCTTATAAAGAATAAATCCTGGGGTCTATTTGTTCGACTAAAGGCGGTGCTCCAGCATGGCCGCAGATAAATGACCGAAACAAGTGAAAGAATGTATATATATATATATATATATATATATAGCACATATGAAAATAGCGGAAGACAGTAAAAGAAATTTAGGAAGTAGTTGTTCTGAAACGAGAGAAAGAAAGAAAGGGGGAGAGATATGGATGAGGTGAGAAGTGGAACGCTAGCGGTGTGCCCACAGATACTCTGGTATGCGCAAACATACTTCGGTATCTAATCAACACGATCCCGTGAGTGTGTATGCGTATATGTGTGTAATGTATATATGTGTGTGTATATGTGTGTGTATATGTGTGTGTATATGTAAGCACAAGCGAGTTAGGTAAGTCGATATACAAAAAATATTAAATGCATTTAATACAAAACAATGTGCATATCTTTACATATAAAAAGGTCCGACTTGCACAGTATATAAATGATATCAGCAATTAAAAGGCGTTGAATAAAAGTTTTACGAGTCCAACAGCTGTTTCTGGGGGGCGGGGCTTGGTGGTCCAGAATAATGAATGTAAATTGATTCTATCATCGGATAATACCAGCTTCTGTTTTCAGGAGAAAATTTTATATTTGAGGTGTTGACTTGCCTTATTTGCTTATCCTGACATTTACTCCTCTACCTGTTCGGTTTTAAATCTGAGAGACCAAGGGCGAGCAGAGCAAAGTAAAACAGTCGTTCCTAATCACTAGGTCCACCGGAGTCCAGGGATTTTTCATTTGAGGATACAAGGTCGTCGGCTACGGGCACTCGGATCACTTTCGGAATCTTAAGAGGGATCTAACGAAGCCCGTCCCCTCCGAGCCACATCTGAGGGTGTAGTAGATGGCTGCTGCCGCGCAACTGAGAAGAGGCAGCTGCCGTACCGCCACGTTGAGAGCGCATTCGAGCCCCCATCGTGTGAGGCCGACGCAAGAGAGACGAAGGAAACAACCACACCTAAATTGGCAAATAAACATTATAAAAATATGTCCACATTATTTATGATCTCAATTATTACCACATCGTTAAACGCTAAATCGATACAATAAATATTGATGAAATAAATGTATGTGCGTTAATGAGAGGCGTGGACCACACACTGCTGACCTATTAAAAATCTGGAAGTCAAAAAATCTTCAGGTTTTTAATGTGTCGATTGCCAAGACTTCTAGGAAGACTTTTTCGGTTACCCTGACGAAGTAGGATTACGAACACAGAAGTCCACTGCCAGACCAATATCAGCAAGATTGAATCCATTCTAATAGTTCTGACTTTTTACAATATGGTCAACGATATGGTCGACGCCTGACTAGAGAAGACCAGAGACGCGTTTCAAAGATCAGCCGAGAATTACTTTGAAATGGAGCAGCATAAATTCTCGAAGAGTAGAAGATATGAACATACGATGTTTACTTTGGTTGATATCCTTGCTAGAAGTGAGAAATGAAGATTGCCACATGTTTCGGAAGACGGAACTGTTGATAGTATTCATTCTAGTAGCTGCCTGGCACTTACTCTTGTCCGTCCGTCCGTCCATCAATCCGTCAGTCCGTCCGTCTGTCTGTCTGTTTGTCTAGCTGTCTGTTTATCTCTCTCTCTTGTTGTCTGTTTATCTGTCTGTCTAGCTGTCCTTCTGTCCGTCTGTCTCTCTATCTATCCAGCTTCTTGGGTGTGTGTGTGTGTGTGTGTGTGTGTGTGTGTGTCTGTCTGTCTGTCTATGTATCGTTATAAGCAGTGTGAATGTTGCCGTAATTGCAGATTTATTCAGTCAGAGGTCGAAGCTTAATGTTGAAGAACCGGTTCTGTGACATAATCCGACAGAAAGAAATACGTGACGGTGGCTTGTGAAGCAAAAATATGTCGAACTGTTTCACATTCTTCTTCTTCTCTCTCTCT
>NC_068999.1:41973439-41973773 GCF_001194135.2 Octopus bimaculoides
ACACACATATAAACACTAATTTCACACACACACACACACACACACACACACATTTATAAACACTAATTTCACACACACACACAGACACATACAAATACTGTGTGTGTGTGTGTGTGTATAACTGAATCATACACATATTCTTATATGTGTCTATTTGTCTGTTTTCCCTTTTCGTAGATATCTATAATCCGTCAGTGTGTGTGTGTGTGTATGCGTCAGTGTTAATGTGTTTGTATAAATGTCTTTGTGTGTGTGTGTGTGTGTCAGTGTGAATGTGTTTGTATAAATGTCTTTGTGTGTGTGTGTGTGTGTGTGTGTCAGTGTGAATGTGTTT
>NC_068999.1:41974450-41982341 GCF_001194135.2 Octopus bimaculoides
TAATGTGTTTGTATAAATGTCTTTGTGTGTGTGTGTGTGTGTCAGTGTGAATGTGTTTGTATAAATGTCTTTGTGTGTGTGTGTGTGTGTGTCAGTGTGAATGTGTTTGTATAAATGTCTTTGTGTGTGTGTGTGTTACGTATGCATTACGCATGTGGCTCTCCGCCCCCGCTGTCTCACCGTGACCCATTAGCTTGTGTTCTTAGCCCTAAATACCACCAAGTCCTCTTCCTATAAGCTGACAACAATACCTTCGCTGTGTTGAAGCTGCTGCTGCTGCTGCTGCTGTTTTGTATGACGACGACGACGACGACGACGACGACGACGACGACGATACGGATGTTGATAGTGTTGCTGCTGCTGCTGATATTTGTGATGATGTTGAAGGTATACCTTATGCTACCGACTGTTAATCGTGACCCCTGGCGACAGGACGGGCAGACAGGACAGACAGACATACATACATACAGACAGACAGACAGACAGACAGCCGACATACCTTAGTTTTGTAACTCTCATTCAATATTCTCTTTTTTATTTTTTTACTCTTTTACTTGTTTCAGTCATTGGACTGCGGCCATGCTGGAACACCGCCTTTAGTTGAGAAAATCGACCCCAGGACTTATTCTTTGTAAGCCTAGTACTTATTCTATCGGTCTGTTTTGCCGAACCGCTAGGTTACGGGGGAGTAAACACACCAGCATTGGTTATCAAGCGATGTTGGGGAGGGAGGACAAACACAGACACACAAACACACACACACATATATAACATTCTAGCTCATTTCCACTGTTTACAGCAATGCTTAGAAGAAAGGTGTGTAGCGTGTGATCGTCGCAATGAACATAACAGAAAGTTGAGCAGACAATCTGCATCAAATTTTGCTAAAAGCTTCGTGATACCTGCCCAGAGGCCTACGCAAAGTTTGCAAAAAGTTTTCATCGTTGTCGACACACACATTCAAGATCTTGTGCAGCTGAAACTCGGGTGTCTTTTTAGTCAGCTGAAAACAGTTTTGACATAAACTTGCGTCTCATACACAAATCTTCAGTGATAATGGACTGAACTGAATCGTATCTAATCTGCACATCCTCTCATAATTCATGGATGGCGATTCGACGATTTCCCCTCACAGCTGCAATGTTTTTCTCAGTTTTGCTGATTGCGAGTTTCCCAGAACGTTCGTCAATTTCGAAATTTCTTCGGCCATCTTGGAAACGTCTGAACCACTCGTACACTTGTGTGCGGCTCATACACTCCTCTCCATACACTTTCTGCAACTTTGCGTAGGGCTCTGAGCAGATATCGCCATTACAACTTTCTTTGTCATGGTCAATGCGACAATCATACGCTATGCATGTTACTTCCAAGCACTGCTGTAAACAAGGGAAGTGAGGTAAAATGTTAAAACTCGGTGCACATGCACAACAGAGTTCAAAGTCAATCTGTGCCAAGCAGCTTCACTCTGTGTGCTTTAGCTTCGTTACTATACCAACAATCCGGATATTTATTGATCAGACTTCGTGAATGATGGTAGTCTCTCGTAGTCTGAGAAAGACGATGCTGCAATTTCTTCCAGAACAACTTGCACAAATGATTCGTTTATTGTGATCAAACGCATACGCAGTACATTAGCTCACTCTCTCTCCATCAAATCGACATTTCCTTAATAGGTGCACGCTGTACCACACGGCAATTGTCAAAGTGATCGTAGATCAACGTGAGATGAAATGTTTTGCTCAAGAGCACAACCCACCACTCGGTCCTGGAATTGAACCCACGATCTCGCGAAAGCGAGGTCAACACCCTAACCACTAGGCCATGCGCCCTCATCTGTAATACATGTGTACTATATTTGTAATAATCAAATTATATAATATGCACTTTATGGCTGGTGGAAAAATTGTCTCGCATGAAACCGGTCTGCGGGACTAAAGAGAAGTGGATCATCGCTGCAGTAGATTATTATACGATAAGCCTGCGCAATCACAGCTGGTCTGCACTAAACAACAACAACAACAACAACAACAATGGCGATGACGAGGATGTTGTCGCCATCGTTAAAATGCATTTGTATTTATTACAGTTTAGTCTTAAGCTAAGTTAAATCAACAACAATGACCTTCATCATTTCAGATTCTTAAAGAAGAAAGAAAAAAAAAACAACTATATTATTGTCTGGAATTTTTTCGATTTTTGTCTGTATGAAGGGCAGGACAAAACAAAATTATAAAAAATTATCAAAGACAAAAAAAAAAAAAACAAGACAAGAAACCAAAAGAAAACTCAACGCATATATTTTTCTAAAGTTTGGTGTTTGATGATTCTGTCATGGTTTTTTGGTATCTGAATGTTGACAAAAAAAGAAATTTCTCTATTTCATTTTTTTTGTTTATTTCTTGGTTGGAAACTGGTTTTGTGTGAACAAACCGGTTCTCAACGAATTCAGAGAGAGAAAAAGAAAAGAACGAAAAGAAAAAAGACCAAGAGACAATACAATATATACAAAACATAGAGAAAACAAACCAAAAAGCAGTTCAAATATGCAAAAACAATTGGAAAAGTTGAGAAAATTAACTGAATTTCTTGTTGTTGTCTCTATTCTCCCAACAGCAATGTCTTGTGTTTAGGAAATCGAATGCCTTGTTCTACAGAATGGGTCCCAATAAACTGAATGCGAAACACACACACACACACACACACACACACACACACACACACACACACACACACACACACACACACACATCAGTGTGTCTGTGTGTATGTGTGTGTGTGTGTGTGTGTATCCCTTTTTCATTTTATCGATATACATTTGTGTGTGTGTGGCACCCTGGGCCAGTGTCTTCTACTATAGCCTCAGGCCGACCAAAGCCTTGTGAGTAGATTTGGTAGACGGAAACTGAAAGAAGCCCGTCTTATATATCATATATATATATGTGTATATATATGTGTGTGTGTGTGTGTGTGTGTGTGTGTGTGTGTGTGTGTGTGTGTGTGTGTTTGTCCCTCCATCATCGCCTTGACAACCGATGTTGGTGTGTTTACATTCCCGTAAGCTAGCGGTTCGGCAAAAGAGACCGATAGGGTAAGTACTAGGCTCACCAAGAATAAGTCCTGGGGTCAATTTGTTCGACTAAAGGCGGTGCTCCAGCATGGCCGCAGTCAAATGAGAAACAAACAAAAAAAGGAAAGTATATATTTATGTACATATTTATACATGAATAGTACATATGTCTGTCTGTCTGTCTGTCTGTCTGTCTGTCTGTCTGTTTGTCTGTCTGTCTATCTCTCCATCTCTCTCTCCCTCTCTCCCTCTCTCTGTGTGCATATGAACACCTCACTCTATACACAGAAGTAGACTCATATTTCACTACGAAGTAACAATGTTTTCCACTGTGGTATTGTTTAATGTCGGTCAATAATGCCACATAACACTTCTCCGGTCATTCTTCAACGTGAAACACAAATAAACAAACAACATTATCTCGCATAAATTCCTTCTCTTTATACTCTAAGAAAATGGTAAACCAAATCATTATTTAAATTCTTTATTCTTTTATAGCAAATGTCTTGATGACATTGAGTGAAGAACTTATAAATATGTGTGACACTATGTTGCTTCTTTTGTATCTTCAGATTCTATTCCCAAGACAAACAATAGATAATAAAAAAGAAGCAAAAAAAAAAAAACTCATTGGCAACCGCCGATTCCAAGACGAAATTTATTTATATCGTAAATAACTGGGGAAAGTATGAGCATCACAACTACTCATTGCTGACAATAAGACTGGTCTCTAACAATCTCTTGCGTTTGATGTACGAAAAATCTGACCGCGAAGACCCAAGGAACTGACAAAAAGTTGTCTTAGTTTTCTATATGTAAAACAACAACAATAACAAACAATAATAAACAACATCAAAACAAAAGCCTTAAGCAAAAGCCGTCTCTTTGATCCACCCCCACCCAGCCTCTTCTTTTATGATATCACAACTTCAACCGCACGAAAAACCCGACGTCTTTCTTTACTGCAATTCAATTTTGGTGGAATGGTAGGCAATGTGATTTGAGGGAAATTCAACTGCTAATTCTAACCCGTTGAGCAACCACGTATAAGGTCCTTCATTGGTTTATTCATTGTAAGTTCCTATGATATACAGTGGCCAAGCATTAAAGGAAAAGAAATAAAGAAAGGAAAAAATGGCGCGGTTTTGTTATACGTCATCTAAAAATAACGTTCATAACTTCTTTTGCTATTCGTTTGTTGGTGAAGACGAGAAAAATTGTCGTTTAAGTTATATAATGATTTATATTATATCATATATTATATAATGATTTATATTGTATCATATTACATTATATCATATATTATTATATTATGTTATATTATAATCCTGCTTAGACATCGTAAATATGATGATAAGACTTTTCGGGATAATGTCTTCAAATGAAATTTCTTGAAACAAAGAAAATAAGAAAATAATATAAAGGAATGAGTTAAAACAAAACGAAACTAAAATATATTAACATCTTATGAGGCAGAAAATACGGTAATTAAATTAAAAAAATAAAATATAAAAAAATCAATAAAATATATTACTTATCGTCTGCTACTAAAGACGACAGACATTTTCACAGTGAAAAGCTATTTCTATACAGGAACTATAATCATTTTTAAACACCACCTCGCCAGTTCTTGCTCAGCTTTTAGTAGCCAAACGTAGCAGAAGAATATTCTTCAGTCCAGTCTTTTTGTTTTAGTTTTTGTATGTTTCTTCTTTGATTTTCAATCAGAAAAAGCTATTCCGTTTATTACATTTTAATGTCTGTCTGTAGTATCGTCTGATTGGTTGGTCGGTCTTTTTCCTTACATTAATCTTTATATCTAAAGATTTTCTGCGCTTATTTTGCATATAAAATTTATCGTTTATTGCTAATCTGTCACTAAGCTGGTGATTATCCTTTCGACATATAAAAGAAAAACAACAACAAAAGAAAAAAAACTGTCACTTTTACATTTATATATACACACATACGTACATACATGTTACTACATACATGCACACATAAACACATATATTCATACACACATCTGTATTTATAAAGTTAAAACTTTAACTGTCACATAGGCTCGTAAGTACTTACAAAGAAACATGCATGGTACATGCAAATATGCATACAATGCATGTTACAATATATATATATATATATATATATATATATATATATACATACAAATATACATAAAGGATCATTTGCATATGAAGTTAAATAATGACATCTAAATTTTAAGAATTTCTACCATCCATATCCACCATGAGGTCCAATTCCTTAACGACCCCGAGAAGTATGCCAGCATAGTGCAAGCATCTGATTGGGTCACCCCATCCTGGATAGGTCAATATATATATATATATATATATCATCATCATCATTATCATATATACATACATACATGCGTGTGTATGCGTGTGTATGTACTGGCTATGCATTCACTCCAGTAGTCTAGTTGGTTGGTCCGAGAACTGGTTCCCCCAGTTTGTATTCTACGACACGATTTGATATTTGCAGAGAGCTTCAAGACAATATTTCCCCACCCGCTGGTAATCCTCGCTAATTACGCGTTCATTGTTACAAATGTTGTCATAGAACGTATCCTTAATTCACTCCAAGGTGAAAAATCACTTATCGTCTGTTACTGCAGACGAAACTCATTTTTCACACTAAAAAACTATTTCGATACAAAACTATAATCATTTTTAGACTCCAGACATTGGTGAAGTACTCAGTCCATAGTCAAAAATGTCGCAAGACTAGACTGAAATATTTCTCTCCATTTTACAATGACCTAGCAACATTTATCAAAATCCTTTTATCCCGCTGAGAATGTTATAAATAGGTCAAGGTACCGTTCTTGATACCAATCTTATTTCTTCAGGACATGCCAGGTCAATCTTTCTTGACTTCCTGTGAATCAGTCACATACCTTTCAGAGAATTCCTTTACAGAAAAGAAAAGAATTTCACAACAAATGTAAATAGAATTTCGGAACGACTGTCTGTTGGAGATAAATCTTTTTAATATTATTTGGTTTAGTCATTGAGCTGCAGTCATGCTGGAGCACCACCTTGCAGAATTTTTAGTCGAATAAATCGACTCAAGTATTTAAATATTTTAAAGCATGGTGCACACTCTATCGTTCTCTTTTCCCGAACCATGAATTTGCGGGGATGTTAACGCACCAATACCGGTTGTCAAGGAGTTGTTGGGGACAAACGCAGAAACAAAGACAGGCATACGCACATACACACACACTGACACATATATATACGATGGGCTTCTTTCAGTTTCCGTCAACCAAACCCATTCACAAGGTTTTGGACGACCTGTTGCTAATGTAAAAGACACTTGGCCGAGGTACCAAGCAGTGGGAGTGAATCCGGAACCATGTGGTTGGGAAGCAAACTTCTTACCATATAGATACGCCTGCGCCTATATCACTATAATTCTTTATCCTAACAAACACAAAGAATAAGTCCTGGGGACGATTTGTTCGATTAAAGGCGGTGCTCCAGCATGGCCGCAGTAAATGATTGAAGCAAATAAAACATAAAAATGTGTACATGTATATGTGTACATAGGTACGTACGTATGTATGTATGTATGTATGTATGTATGTATGTATGTATGTATGTATATGTATGTATGTATATATCTATGTATATATGTATGTAATGTATATGTGTGTATGTATGCGTGCGTGTCTCAATAAGGCCTAACTAATCTCATTAGCAATTTTCCATGAAATGTTTTTCGAATTTGGAGATTTGATGGGGTTTCATGGATCAGTTTGTGGGATTTTGAATGTTTCAGCTTGGTTAAACATCTTCCATTACATTCTGTAATCGTTCTCTTCGTCTTTTATTGCAAGCAGACGACACTTTAGTAATGGCTGACTAAAAACCACTTCTTTTTTTTGCAATTTTATTTTCCTTCCGTATTTTAACTTAAATTGTTTTTCTTTTAATTTCTATGTTGTTGGTTTTCTTTATATATTTCAGCAATTTTTACGCGATTGTTTTTGCTAGTTTAGAATCTCCTTATTTGAAGAGATGTTCGTTTAACCGAAGGCTTAAGTTTTATGTGACGCCGTTTTGTCTGGCTATTTCGATCTTGAATAAGACTTGGCAGATTTTAACGTCGCAATTTAAAGGTATTATGTAGGATTGAAGAATTTTTATTGGAAGATCTCTCACTCTCTTGTTACACATGTATATCTATCTTTTCAAACATGTATATCAATCTATATCTATCTTTTCAAAACTAACTTTATCTATCTATCTATCTATCTTTCTATCTATCTATCTATCTATCTTTCTATCTATCTATCTATCTATCTATCTTTTGTATTTTGTCCCCTCTATGTTGAGCCCTGTGTGGCTAATAAAGAAACATATCTATCTATCTATCTATCTATCTATCTATCTATCTATCTATCTATCTGTATGTCTGTGTGTCTGTATAAGCGCACACGTATACATGAACACATTTTTACACACACATACACAGACAAACAATTTTTTACACACACACACTCACACACATACACACACACAAGCATACATACAAGCATTATCCTCATTTTCACCCCTACCACTACTCTCCTCTTCCTTCTTCTTTTACTCCTCCTCCTCCTCCTCCTCCTCCTCCCCTTCATCCTCCTCCTTTTCCTCCTCCACCTTTTCCTCCTCCTCCTTTTCCTCCTCCTCTTCCTCCTCCTCACCACTATCAACACTATACACAATATACATATATGTATATAAACATATATATATATATATGTTTATATATACATATATATATGTATATATGTGTGTGTGTGTGCATATA
>NC_068999.1:41984052-41987583 GCF_001194135.2 Octopus bimaculoides
ATATATATACACACACACACGTCTATTAATTTGTTTTGCAAGATTCCTGATGTGAACCTGTGTTGAAACAGATATAGTATTTCGGGACGGTCATTTTTTTGTTGCCAAATAAACACACGCACTGTATATTCGTCCTTCACTTGTTTTTACTGATCTTATTGTAACTCATGCCCATTGTCTGAAAATTATTCGTTACACATGTATGACATCTTCAGTGACACTTTCCGTCCTCATGTGTCTTCCTTCTCCACTTAATCCTGAATGGATTAAGAGGAGAATGGTTTAGGTGGAGCAGGAACACACACGAGGACGAAAAGTGTCGCTGAAGACATCACAGATGTGTGACGAATGAATTCCGGACAATGGACATTAGTTAGAATAAGAACAGTGAATGCATGTGATTATTTTTCAAAAGAAAATGAAAGGAAAGAAAAAAAAAACGACCATCTCGAATAACAATCCTTTCTACTAAACACACGCACGCACACACACACACACACACACACACACACACACACACACACACACACACACACACACACACACACACACACATGTATGTGTGTGTGTGTGTGTGTGTATGTGTGTGTGTTTGTGTTTCTCTATGTGTATATATATATGTATGTATATCCACGTGTGTCTCTCTTTACGTCTGTGTTTATCCTTCCCCACCGCTTGACAACCGGTGTTGGTGTGTTCACATCTCCGTAACTTGGCAGTTCAGTAAAAAGTGAGAGATAGAATTAAGTACGGGGACTTAAAAAAACAAGATGTTTGTCCTGGGGTCGATATGTTCGACTGAAACCCCTCAAAATGGTGCCTCAGCATGGCCGCAGTCAAATAACGAAAATGATCATTTGCATCAGAGCTAAAATAAAATTTATCAAGGGAAACAACTGTAACATCAATCATTTTTAAGATGTTGTCTCCCTTGGTTTCAGCACGTCTTATTTTACGTGATGTGTTAAGATTTTACGTAACGTGAATGCGTTTCAGTTGAAGCCGCTTATCATGTGTCCTCTTGAAGCATATCTATTTATTCTACTGCTCCAAAGTCGTATGTAGATGTTGTATCTATGCTAGTTGAAAAATACTGGAAAATAGTTTTGCCTAGTAATTTACATATCAAAACAGGAGACAGCAAAAAAAAAAAAAAAAGAAAAAAAAGATTTGACAATTAATTAATTACGCATATTAATAACGACTGTATGAGTATGGTAATGTTTGTACTCTTTCTTTTGAAACAGATGTCAAGAACAATTAAAATATAAATCATACATAAAATATACACGTCTGTGCTATCTAGTCTCTTCTGTCTCTTCTCTCTCTCTATATATATATAATAGCGTAAAAAAATTGGATATTAATTAATGTCAATTTAATACCAGGTAACAAACACATTAAAAGAATCAGGGAGATTCAGAAAAAAATCTGAGATCTCAAACGATTATTGTATATGTATATATAAGAATATATAAAAATATATATAAAGGAGGCCACTAGGTGGACTACTAATGTGCTAGAAGAAGATCACATGTCATGTGTCTACTAAGACAGAATAATTCTCAAAGGGAATTTAGCGAAGCAACAAAAGCGTAAATCGGGCAAGACCAGTGAAAATTACACAAAAAAATACAATTATCTATAAACATGTTTCGAAATATCTGTTTCTCATCAGTACAGACGGTTGGATAGATACAATTTAGAAACATATGTTTACAGATAATTGTATTTTTTTTGTGTAATTTTCACCTGATATAGTAATCTGGAATAAAGTAGAGAAACTGTCTACAGTTGTGGAAATCATTTGCCCACCCAGCGGATGTTAACGTAAAGCTAAAGATCTTCGAAAAAGAAAACACTTACGCTGAAATATTGAGGATTCTACAGCTACTCTATCTAGATTACAAGTTCAGGTTTATACCTGTAATTATTGGGGCACTGGGATATGTAACACACTGCCTAAATAGAAATCTTGAGAAATTAGGCGTACGTACGTACATACATACATACATACGTACGTACGTACGAACATACATACGTACGATCGCGAGGGAATGCAACTTTCAAAGCTAACCTCCTAAAAACTTCTAACTTAACGGCAAACCACTGGTTTCATAATTAATACAGCAAAACTATGCAGTAAGCTGCATCATTTATTCATCAGTGCACATATGGTCAAGACACATAAAGAATAAACAAAAATCAACATACCCTGATGTAGCCAACACAGTACAATGACTTCTGTTCATCCTTATATATCCGTGAAAGAGGCGGGCTTTTCAAGTTACACTTCGGCAACATGTGCTTTTACAGAATACTATTCAGCACTGAATATATTCTAATTATTTATAATATAATATAAGGATAACATTTTTATAAGAATTTATCAAGTAGTCAGCGTGAAAAAACCTCATAAGGAAAAAAACCATCATTTTTTCCCCTAAATATATATAATATAATTTATATAAGGGCATTACTATACAGTAATGCCTCACGCTTAGAGCGACTTTATAAGTCAAAACTACCAAAATAAGCACATATTTACCGATCGCGAGGGAATGCAACTTTCAAAGCTAACCTCCTAAAAACTTTTAGCTTAACGGCAAACCACTGGTTTCATAATTAATACAGCAAAACTATGCAGTAAGCTGCATCTTTTATTCATCAGTGCACATATGGTCAAGACACATAAAGAATAAACAAAAATCAACATACTCTGATGTACCCAACACAGTACAATGACTTCTGTTCATCCTTATATATCGTGAGGCATTACCGTATAGTAATGCCCTTATATAAATTATATTATATATATTTAGGGAAAAAAATGATGGTTTTTTTTCCTTATGAGGTTTTTTCACGCTGACTACTTGATAAATTCTTATAAAGATCTTATCCTTATATTATATTATACATACAAACATAGATAGATCGATAGATAGATACCTGCATACATACATACATACATACATACATACATACATACATACATACATGCATACATGCATACATACAAAAATGCCCAGTTGTTGATGTTGAAATTCCAATGAAGGAGCCTTGGATCTAGGTTAGAAGCCAGCTCTTTCTCTATTGGCAAGACATCTTGAAATAAAACTGAATAATGACATGCATACATACATACATACATATACTACACACACACACATGTAAATGTATATATGTATATGTATATATATATATATATGTATATATATGTATATATGTATATGTCTATATGTATATGTATATATATAAATATATATGTGTATATGTATATACATAAATATGTAGTATATGTCAGTAACGGAAATACTACAAACCACTGATGTGAAATACTCAGGGCCGCCTTCTGCAATGTGGACAACAGTCAAGTTAATCCTAACACAGTAAATGCAGTAAGCATTAAAAATCTAATTAGATACTTGACGATCGCTGCATTAAATGTGTTTCCACTTGCTTAACTATTTCAGCGCTAACGTTATTTTCATATAAGGCATACATTATTTTTTATTATACTTTTCACTTTGC
>NC_068999.1:41989554-41989862 GCF_001194135.2 Octopus bimaculoides
ACACACACACACACACACACACACACACACACACACACACAC
Source organism: Octopus bimaculoides (assembly GCF_001194135.2). NCBI lineage: Eukaryota > Metazoa > Mollusca > Cephalopoda > Octopoda > Octopodidae > Octopus > Octopus bimaculoides. The sequence continues at coordinate 41,989,597 of NC_068999.1, forward strand.
ACATCTTCATATACTCCTGCCTTCGCATATAAATATTCATTTGTATTCACATATGTCCAATCAGTTTTTGGGGCATACACACAAATTTCATACATATTCACTCCGAGCAAAAGATGCACACGCATACATATGTACATAGCTTACAGAAGTAGACACAATTTAAATGCATATAGGTATATGTCGTCGTTGTTGTTGCTATTATTATTATTATTATTATTATTATTATTATTATTATTATTATTATTATTATTATTATTATTATTATT
>NC_068999.1:41989872-41990329 GCF_001194135.2 Octopus bimaculoides
TATTATTATTATTATTATTATTATTATTATTATTATTATTATTATTATTATTATTATTATTATTGTTATTATTATCGTTGTTATCAATATTAAAATCTTATTTTGATTTCTGCCAGAATCTCAATGAAAAGCAAACCATAAAAAAAAATATATATATGACAAAGAAAAACAAAATATAAATAAAACAAATGCATTAAGTATAATACAACCAAAAATCAGAATGGTTTAAAACATTGAAAAGACCTTATTTTATTATAACTGTGTGAAACCAGCATAAAACACACACATTTACAGACACACGCACATATGTGTGTCTGCGTGTATATATATACATATACATACATACATAGACATATATGTTTGTATATATATATATATGTATATATGTATGTGTCTATATATATACATACATATATATATATATATATATATATATATATATATATATATATATATA
>NC_068999.1:41990369-41992227 GCF_001194135.2 Octopus bimaculoides
ATATATATATATATATATATATATATATATATATATATATGTATATATATTGTGAGAGTGAGAGGAAGAGAGAGGGAGGGAGAGAGGGAGAAAGACAGACAGTCACACATACATACGCACACACATGTATGAATATGTATTCGTGTGTGTGTTTGAGAGACGCGTAGAAAGATAGATAGATAAGCTGATAGACAGACAGACAGACAGATAGATAGATTCGTAGATTGGCAGAGTGAGAGTGAGAGAGAGGTAGAAAAAGAAAGAAAGAAAGGGGGAGAAAGAGAGAAACTAGCTGTGGAATTTTATTTCCGACTCGTTGATTTTTGTTACATCAAGTGGTCGTTTGATGTCCAGATGCACTTTATGGCATTTAATGTTTAAGATGTCTATACAGAAAATTACGCTAAAGTGGTTTTAATGTGTTGTGCTGTTCCCCCATAGGTAAATATCAACGCAGACGACAGGGCGATTGTCACGTGTCCTCACTAATGCATTCACCCTCCCACCTCCACGTTTCATTTACTTTAGATATCCCATTCTCTTCCTTTCTGATTGGCGCCCTCTGTCGGTGACGTGGATAAACTACAAACTTGTTTTATTTTGGGCTATTTTTGAAGTGTTTTTGTTATATATATATTTTTTCTTTATACGGTGTCTCACCCCCACCCGTCATACTCTCTAAGCTTTGTATTTCTTTTTTGTTGTGTTTCTTTATTTGTTTTTAAAAATATTTTATTTATTTATTTATTTATTTACGCTTAGCAATCCGTTGTTTATTTATCATCGATGAGTTTGAGATTAATTTATAGATCTGTTGATAGGAGTTGAGATGAGAGATTAGAAGATATAGAGATCTGAAGAGATGGAAACAAAGAGAGGTTAAGTGTGTGTGTGTGTGTGTGTATGTGTGTGTGTGTGTGTGTGTGTGTGTGTGTGTGTGTGTGAGAGAGAGAGAGAGAGAGGAACACTGAGAGGGACAAACATTTAAAAAGTTATATATGTGTGTGTATGCATGTGTGCTTATATGTATGTAAAATCATAGACATCTGTATGTGTGTATGTGTATATATATGATATATATATATATACCCATGTCTTTATCTATCTATCTATCTATCTATCTATCTATCTATCTATCTATCTATCTATCTATCTATCTATCTATCGGCCTAGAGACAGAAAAAGTAAAAATTCTTCAAGGCGGTGCCCCAGAATGGCCGCACTCAAATAACTAAAACAAATAACAGAAAAAGATAAAAGATTTTAATTTTTTTTGCCGCTTCCTGCATTTCATTCTTTTCCGAAACCACCAGCATTATACAACCTGAAGTATATAAATGAATCATTTTATAATGAGAGACATTTCATGTAGACGGAAAAGAATTACAGTCTGGAAGAATTTCATAAAACGTGTGTTGTTCTTTCCTTTTATTCTTCATATTCTTTTGTTCCTCCGAGAGGAAAGAAAGAGAAAGTTCTTAGTAATTCTTAGCGTCTACATACGGAGTAACTGTTTCCTTGTGAAGGTGGCGATAACTGTAAATTAGCTTTTATTAAATTTCCTAGTGCTTATGTAAATGATAAGATGACAATATTTGTTACCTGAAAAAAAAAATAATAATAAATAGAACAATATTCAGAAATATAAAAAGAATATTGAAAAATTACTCTCCGTGTTGATTTTATATTGTAGAAATTTACACCCTCACCTTCTCTCTGTCTTCTCTCTCTCACTCTCTCTCTCTGTATATATATATATTTATAGATATATACATACATGTCTATATATATATGTATACATACATACATACATACATACATACACACACACACACACACACACACACACACACACACA
>NC_068999.1:41992249-41993595 GCF_001194135.2 Octopus bimaculoides
TATATATATATATATATATATATATATATATATATATGTATATATACATATGAGCATGGGGCTCATGATCGTGAGGTAGTGAGTTCGATTCCCGGACCGGGCTGTGTGTTGTGTTCTTGAGCAAGACACTTTATTTCACGTTGCTCCAGTTCACTGAGCTGTAGAAATGAGTAGTGACCCCTTTGCCTTTCCCTTGGATAACAACGGTGGCGTGGAAAAGGGGAGGCTGGTATGCATGGGCGACTGCTGGTCTTCCATAAACAACCTTGCTCGGATATGTGCCTCGGAGGGCAACTTTCTAGGTGTAATCCCATAGTCCTTCATGTCTAAAGGGGGTCTTTACCCTTTTTAATCTTACCCTGAAAATCTCGGCCCTCTTTTCACACAATGCTCCCTCCACTTCCTGGGAACTTGTCTAGCGAAATGATAATTCGTTTTTAGTTGCCCGATATGCTGTTGTTATTCTACACATAATCTTCTTCATACCAATCCACTTAGTACCCTAATTCCTTACCCATATCCACAATGGTTTCTTCTTTCTATATATCTTCCTCTAACTCTTGAAGTGTCATGGTTACTTCCTTCTATCTTCCTCTTATTATGACCTTATATTCTCCACCTCTCTGCGTTTAAGCTCACCAATCTGTACCCTCCACTACTAGGATATCATTACTGCCTCCAAGGCTCTACCTCATTCTTCCTCCGATGATGGAAGAGATCGTAACTACAAAAATGATCGTCGATCGTTTGCAGGGAAATGCACCACCTATGCACCTATTCTCGAAACAGCTGTAAGAGATTATCCTCACACTTTCTTCTATCTTTCTTCCTTTCTTTCCATTCAGCTTTGCATTCTACCAACGATGACCAGCTGTACCTAATACCCATAATTCGGACATAGCGTATAACTGTTCTGGAAGAATACTAGCAAATACCATAACCATTACCAGCATTCCTCAACTGATCTTTTGTTGACCTCTTGTGATCTATACTCCAGTAACATTCAACGCTTCCCTCCTGTCGTGTCTATGTTTGAATATATAAATGTCATAATCTGACCTGACACCAGTTGCTTGCCGTTTCCTCTTTTCATTCTTTTATACATTCTTTTAAGCCCGATTGAAACACGGCCTCGAGTCAATTATCGTCAAGCAGATATAATATCCCCGTTGCTTTATTTAGTTGCAATTCAAGATGGAGTTTAGGCAGCAAGTCAAGCTGAGCACTAATTGTATGTGTCAATTACATTACGTCATCACACGTAATATTACATGAACACACACACGTATATATATATATATATGTATATACATATACATATACATATACGTATACGTATATATATA
>NC_068999.1:41994190-41995278 GCF_001194135.2 Octopus bimaculoides
ATATATATAGAAAGTTATAAATTTATGTCTACATCTATGCACGCACACATATATATGTGCATATATGTATATAAAAATGCTTATGTATATAAATGTATGCGTAAATGTATATATATATCTATATCTGTGTCTGCGTGTGTTTATGTACGTATGTATGCGTGTGTTTGTATCATACGTATGTATATGCGTGTGTTTGCATATGCATGTGTATCAGTGAGTATGTGTGTATACATCTGCATGTATGTATGTGTGTGTGCGTGTGTGTGTGTGTCTGTGTGTGTGCGCGCGTGTGTGTATACACTAGTGTTTTCTGAACAAACATCAAACGATTCCTTTGTACTTAAAACCGAACTTTAATAATTTCATTAATTAACATATTCTGAAATCTTCAAAAACCAGCAATATTTTTCTCACCAGACTTTTTCACATTCTTTCATTCTTTTCCTGATTTCATTCGTTGATTAAGTTAAAGCTATGAACAAGGTCGTTCCAGTTGTGACAGTCCCGTTTAAGAATTAATTAGCAAATCTGTCCTTCCTTTGTGAAGATAATAGTATGTAATTGGAGATAAATTCAGCTGGTGTTTCTAGCTGTCCGTATGACCGTTTTGAGGCCCCAATCCCCATCAGTCCTTATCAGGGCCATTACCTTCACCTGAGTGCATACATGATCGCAAGATCCTGATTTCGATTCCCGGACTGGGGTGGTGCTTTAAGAGCAAAACACTTCATTTCATGAGTTCCAGCAATAACGGGGAAGTTAATCCTGCTGTGGACTAGCGTCCTGTTCAGGGGAAAACGTTGTGATATTGACCACTTCCACACTATAGAAACCGAGAAACAGGCCCCTGCGAGTCTGAGGACTCGAGATCGTACTTTACATGTTTACTTTCGTTTTTATCCCTTATTTTTTACTTGTTTCAGTCATTAGACTGCGGCCATGCTGGAGCACCGCCTTGGAGAATTTTTAGTCGAATGAATCGACCTCAGAGCTTATTTTTACTTTTAAACCGAGTATTTGCTCTATCGGTCTCTTTTTGCCGAATCGCTAAGCTACGGGTACGTAAACACATCAACACCGGTTGTCAA
>NC_068999.1:41995314-41995572 GCF_001194135.2 Octopus bimaculoides
ACGCAAAGCCACACACACACACACACACACACACACACACACACACTATACATATATAGCCAAAGATGCAAGCCAATGGTTTATAAGTGGCCAAGGTCACAACACCTCCCCTGAACCGGAGGCAAGTCCGTTGCAGGGTTACCCATTTTTGCTAGCTGAGTGAACAGGAGGAACGGGTAAAATGAACTGCTTTGCTGAAAAATAACACATCGCTCGGTCCTGAAATCGAACTCACGGTGTTACGATCGGGAGAGCAAC
>NC_068999.1:41996142-42000548 GCF_001194135.2 Octopus bimaculoides
CTATATATGTTAATACAATAGAAACAATTGCCGGCTTTGTAAGGTAAATTCTACAATAAAGATGGGATTTTCTTTATACGTATCTTTTGTCGCCAAATACTCCATCTCAGGGTAGGTAGTGAAGGCATGTGGTCCAGTGGTTAGGGTGTTGCAGTTACAATCACACGATCGCGGTTTCGATTCCCGCACCGAGCGGTTCGTTGTGTTCTTGAGCAAAACGCTTCATTTCATGTTGCTCCAGTCCATTCATCTCTAAATGAGTAACCACGTGACAAGCCAACGCCCTGTTCAGGGGCAAATATTCTGATCTCAGTCATTTATATACTATGGGAGCCAGGTAGCCGGGTAGCTGACCCAACGAGTGAGAGCAGTCGAGAAAGTACTGTCCAGAGGTTGATGATGATGATGATGATGATGACGACGACAACGACGATGAAGACGACGACGATAAGGATGACGGCGGCGACGATAACGATGTTGACGATGATGATGATTGTAGGTACTCCTACTACAACGACGGATCAATGGTTGACCATTAGAAGCATCAACAGCTCCTCAGCAAAGCTGAGTGCAGGTAATGTAGAAAGGTAGAAAAAAAATCACTTCCTGTAGTAATAAAACGCATCATTAGAGAATGCGAACGACTCAACATTAAAATGGACAACAAATCCTTCAGTTCAATATTTGAGCAAAAATGTACAAACGAACGGTTGATGTGTCCTGACCTGCACACAACGCATACACACATACAAACATACACCCTCACACTTTTGTATAAACAAATATTATACATATATATATATAGTCCTACGCAAACATGCACGCAAATGTATATATATACATACATACATAAATATATATATATATATATGTATATAATGACGCACATGTATAAATATGCATTTTTATACACATATATATTACCTAATTAGTGTGTTTATGATGTACTTTTGAAAAAGACAGGTGCTTGAACAGTGCAACAATTAAGCAACTGCATATTTAATTAATGTAAACATATAGACACACCCATACACAAGCACATCATATACACCTATATATGCATTCACATGCATATATATATATATATATATATATATATATATATATATATATATATATATATATATATGTATACATATATATGCATATAAGTATCGATATGGTTACATTTATATGCATGTATGTATATATGTGTATATATATATGTGTGTGTATAAATGTACGCACAGAGAGAGAGAGAGGCACACACACACACACGCATACTCACATATGTATACCCCCCACAAACATGTATACAGATTTCATAACGAGGAGACAGGTGCAAAGTAAAACAGTATGAAGGCCTCTCTTCACTATGTGATGCAGACCGTGACTGAAGACAACTTGAATGCACGTTCATTGTATTGGAAAGATGAAGTGGGGGGGGGGATGGGGAAAAATTCTACAAAAGAAAGCATATTTCCGTTGCCATAACAACGAGCTTTCGTCTGCACAGGAAATGAAGTGATTCAAAATTAACTGACAGCGATAAAAATAATTTGCACCCCACCCACCCCGAAATCAACACAAACACCGGAACACATGTGCACACCAAACTCAAAATTATAATCTCATTCATCGCCATCGTTTATCGTCATATATACTACACACACATACAGAGTCGTATATACACACAATCACACACACACACACACACACACGCACATATATATATATATATATATATGTATGTATGTATGTATGTATGTATGTATATATATATATATACATGTATGTATAGCTTTTAGTAAATATGGTTCGTACTCACGCTATATTGTTAGTATAATACATTTAGATGTCTGCATTATAATTACATCTGGTTTAAAGAGGCTCCGTCGCCCACGCATACATGAACACACATACATGCGTAAATACATCAATTAACACTCATACACATACACATATTCGTAAAAGTACATACAGATGCACACACATGCATACAAGCGAACACACACACATATACACTCAACCACACACATATACACACACACACATGCTCGCATAAAAATTATTCTACATGTTCTTTTATCTTTTACTGGTTTCAATCATTGGACAGCGGCCATGCTGGGGCACCGCATGGAAGTGTTTTGCCAGACTCCAGAACTTATGTTTAATCGTTTATTTATTTTAAAGTTTTGTACTTATTCAATCGTTCTCTTTTACCGAACTGCTAAGTAACGGGAGCGTAAACAAACCAACACCACTTGTCAAGCGGTGGTGAGGAGGGTGACAAACACAGACACATGTATGTATGTATGTATATATGTATGTATGAATATATATATTGATATATATATATATATATATATATATATATATATATATATATATATATATATATATATATATATATATATATATATATCGCAATAAGAAAATGGAGGGAAATAGGTGGTATATATATATTATATATAAAGGATAGCCTCCTGAACATCTTCCGCCTATAACATTTCACTCAGTGAGCAATTGTTAGCCCGTGGCTATAAAAGAACCGCTTGAATACGCTGCCGTCGAATGGGATCGAGCGTGGAGCCATGTTGTTGAGAAGTAAACTTTGTAATCACATAACCATGCCTTGTGTTTGTTGTTATTATTATTACTGAAGGACGAGTATTCAACAAACGTGATACATTATATTTTTTTAGTTTCTATACTCTAAATTCTGAAATTCTGGAAAAAAATAACAAACTTCTTTTTACGTTAAAAGATGGATATTTGAGGTTTCCAACGAACCTGTGCATTTGAAACCCGAATCTTAAAGGAAAAAAAATAATAAAAAAAAGAAAAAAAGAAAAAAATGAAGCAAAGTTTGAAATATCACTTCTAACTCAAAATTACAACATCAAATAAACGATTTTATTTTTTCCTGTGTTGCTTAAAACAAAAATTTAACAAAGAGAAATTAATATTTGGAAAAAAAAAATGATACGTGTGTTTGTTTTTCAAAATTAATATTAATTCTTTTATGTAAGAATAACACAGATATTCTTAGTTGAGATATAAATGGAATTACATTACTAATTTTATTGTTGCTGTTGTTAGAGTTATTTGCTGTATTTAAATTAGATAACAAGATCGCTCCCCATTATCTCTCATCCAAAATGCCCGATCACGTTTTCAACATACGTAAACGCAACCAGCCATAATGAATCATTATCAACGGAAAACAAAGCGGTTAATTCCCTTTTGATGAACTCTTAAACGGCTTTTTATTGTATTTAGTAAAGAAATACAGCTGTATCTGATTGAGAAATAAAATGATTGATCACTCTCTAACTTGATCGCTAGTTTATATGAATTTTACTTAAAAACGAGACTGAATTAACTGGAAAAGAAGAAAAAAATAAATGGTTTGACATCTTTTTGATGAACTTTGAAGTTGCTGTTATATTATTCAGTGAAGGCTGCTGTTATTCTGTTCAGCTCGTAGCCAACGCCGAGTCACCATTAACTGAAAATCAAAATGGCTGGTGATCGTTTAAGAAACTCGGAAACTGTTGCAATCGTATTCAATTTCCTTATCAGACCGTGTTATCGGTAGTTGCGATATAAAGTCTCCAGTTACATTATTTTCTTATCAAGACAACGATTTTGATATTAAGTACATATATTACTTAAAAAGAAAAAAAAACAACAAAAAATAAACAAATCTTGATATCTCCTTAATTTTACTTTCAATTTTATATTCATGTAAATGTAATATAATATGGTGGCCAACAATTAAAAACTGATTTGGGTTATCACGTTCTGATCCATCACAAAATATGTCCAGGGACTGATTGTGGTCTTATTTATTATTTCGAATATTAACAAAGCAAGTTCTATAAAATAAGATTATTTACATGATTAAAAATTGATAACTCTGGAAGCGCATTCTAATTTACTTCATTTTACAAAGCTTTCGATGATAATAATAATAATAATAATAATAATAATAATAATAATAATAATAATAATAATAATAATAATAATAATAATAATAAATGCTCAGATGCAGTACCAGGCAGTGGCTATCATGGCTTCTGATTTTAACTGACTGAAAGTGTTATCATGTACATTGTTTTGTCTTGGTATAAAAAGATGGGCTGCAGCAAATATTCTGCTCAATACCACACATTTGCTTGTCATTTGTTTGACCTTAACCAGTTGAGCATGTCCCTTGGTGGCTGACGATATGTGCATCTCTGATCATGAGCAGAAGTAGTGGGGGAGCATTATAGCCATGTGTTGAGAGGAATTTTTTGGGATTTGAATAATTCACTTTTGGAAACATGGGTGTTTTGCTCAACATCCTTAAACAAACCTTATTCAGGGACCTTTTGAGCAAGATGGGCTACTCGACCTGAGGAAAATTCTAACTGGGCCCT
>NC_068999.1:42001381-42002832 GCF_001194135.2 Octopus bimaculoides
ACGACAGCAACAGTAATGGTATTAACAATTACAGCAGCAGCAGCAGCAGCAGCAGCAATAACAAACAAGAACAAATGGAAAGAGGATGGTTAGGCCGCCAGACAAAATGCTTATCGGTATTTCGGTATTTCGTCCGTTTTATGTTCTGAGTTCAAATTTCGCTGAGGTCGACTTTACCTTTAATCATTTTCGGGGTCGATAAATGAAGTACCAGTGGAGTAATCGTCTAGTCCCTGCCCTCAAAATTTCAAACCTTTTATCATTTTTATCAGTAGTAGTCGTAGTAGTAATAATAGGAAAAAAGGAAACAGTGGTAGTAGTAGTAGTAGTAGTAGTAGTAGTAGTAGTAGTAGTAGTGGAAGTAGTAGTAGAAGAAGAAGAAGAATTAGAAGAAGAGGAAGAATTAGAAGAAGAGGTGGAAGAATTAGAAGAAGTAGAAGAAGTAGAAGAAGAGGAAAAAAGAAGAAAAAGGAAGGGGAAGGAGAAGAAGAATTAGAAGAAGAAGAAGAATTAATAGAAGAAGAAGAAAAAGAACTAAAAGAAGAAAAGGAAGAAGAAGAAAAAAGAATTAAAAGAAGAAGAAGAAGAAGGAGAAGAAGAAGAAGCATAAGAAGAAGAAGAAGAAGAAGAAGAAGAAGAAGAAGAAGAAGAAGAAGAAGAAGCAGAAGAAGAAGAAGAAGGCAAAGATGAAGAATGAGAAGGGGCAGCATATGTTGTAGATAAGAGAAGATAAAGAAAATGGCGGAGAAGGAAAAAGAAAAATAGAAACGTGGAAAGTAGAGGAAAGAAGGAATGAGTAGTGGAAGAGAAGGAGTGGGGGAAAGCGTGTGTGGGGGAAGGAATGGAGAAATGGCGGAACAAGTCAGACATTTAATAGATTTACCGAAGTTCTAAATTTTCCACATGGATAGTTATCGTCGAATGACAAATTCAATCTTTATTAACTTAAGCAGGTCGATAGAAACATACTTACACCTTGTTATGGTCAGCATTTTAAACAGAATTGCTGAAAGCTAGTGTCACAAAAGATTCTATGTATATAAGCAAACAGTTAACGTTTCATTTACTTACACTGCATTTAATAATTAAGATAGGTGTCGCTATTTACACTGTCAACTAAATGACAAGCGAGATCTATCAACGTTTCTCATTAGATTGTTAAAGAGGAAAAATTATTTAGAAATTAGCTCCGGAATCTCCTCGAGTCTTGTTTTTTGTTTCTTTTTTCTCCTTTAAGAATGACAAGTCAGTCTGTGAATAATAATGCGAATAACGCTTTAAATTATGGCGTTTTCTTTCTTTCTTTCTTTCTTTCTTTCTTTCTTTCTTTCTTTCTTTCTTTCTTTCTTTCTTTCTTTCTGTTTCTGTCTTTTTCTCCCTTTCATTTAATCCCTTAGATAGTTTTTAACTTTGAGTAGTAGTATCTCTAAACTGAGAGCGATATATATATA
>NC_068999.1:42003614-42004606 GCF_001194135.2 Octopus bimaculoides
ATTATAAATACACACCCCTTCACATAAAATGCATATACACAAATACTTATGCTTGGAATGCCTTTTCTCGCCTGTCGTTTCTTCCCATATTGTTTTGAGCTGGTTCTAAACATTGTCATCAGATATTACTTCATAGAATCACATATGGAGTGCAAGTAAAAATATCCTAAATTTTACAGAACATTTCAACAGCAATAAACCTATACTGGACGCAATAATGGTAACTACATCAAAACAGTAAAACATTAGCTAGAGGACAATACCATTTTCGTCTACCTACAATCTCTATTCTTACTGTAGAAGCTGCATAAAAGACGGGAGGTTTTTCTGCTGTACTTTGCACTGCGGTGCATTGATCCTTTGAGCCATCATGACGTATGGAAAACTGTGCGTGTAATAATTTATTTATAACATTTAGTAAAGATCAAAATAAAACACGCGATCAACAAAAATCAATTAATGCCTGCCTATCAGACGATGGATAGTAAAATCGATAGATATAACAATGAAAACATCATTTATTAAGAATATCTCGCTGATTTATATTTACCGAGGCAGTCCCAAGATGACATTAATCTTGGAAGTATATTGTAACAGAATTTTAGTTTTTTTAGTGGACAGAACAAAGATACGATTAAACCAGCTACCCGTGCGTGCACGTATGCACACAAGCACCTATTCTCATGCACATATACGCACACACTTTCAAACTGCAGTGCACACTCTCATCTAGATGCATAATCATATTTAGCGAATTTCATATATATATATATATATACTCTTTTACTCGTTTCAGTCATTTGACTGTGGCCATGCTGGAGCACCGCCTTTAGTCGAGCAAATGAACCCCAGGACTTATTCTTTGCAAGCTTGGTACTTATTCTATCGGTTTCTTTTTGCTGAACCGCTAAGTTACGGGGACGTAAACGCACCAGTCAAGTGATGTTGGGAGACAAATACAGACGCACAAACATATACACAAATACACACAC
>NC_068999.1:42004655-42006506 GCF_001194135.2 Octopus bimaculoides
CACACACACACACACACACACACATATATACATACGAATGGCTTATTTCAGTTTCCGTCTACCAAATCCACTGACAAGATTTTGGTCGGTCCGAGGCTATAGTAGAAGACACTTGCCCAAAGTGCCACGCAGTGGGACTGAACCCGGAACCATGTGGTAGGTAAGCAAGCTACTTACCACACAGCCATATTCGACGGACCTCTTCTAGTTTCCGTCTACCAAATCCACTCACAAGGCTTTGGTCGAACAGGCCCTATAGTAGAAGACACTTGTCCAACGTTCAACAAAGTGGGGTAGAATCCGGAACCATGTGGTTGGTAAGCAAACTTCTTATTACACAGCCAGGCCTGTTGAATATATAAGATCACAACGAAAATTATGCATCCGGGTTTGATCGCGTCGTTATCCTTGAAATCTCGCTAGCGTTTGTCATTTCCTTTCTCCCTGTCTATTCACTTTGTTAAATTTAGTTTAAAGTCAGATGTTTAAAACGGCGTTTCATTTTCCCCTGCCATATTATCAAGATGACATTGCAAATGCGAGGTATCAACTGAGTCACTCTAACCTCACGTATGTCTAAGAACGAGCATATTAATGCTAGGTTACGCGTGTGCTCATGATAATAATCGACAATATCTGATTGACATGTAAATTTAAAAGAGAACCGGTGATTCTATGCTGCACAATTACATAGGGATATGTTATTACGTGTTTGTGTGGGTTTGGCCGTCTTTTTTTCGTACGTATGTGCGTGCGTCGATTGTGTGTGTCTGTGCGTGTGTTTGTGTGTTTGTGTGTGTCTTTGGTTTTATGTTTGTATGTGCGTGTTTTAGTGCGTACACATATCGTGAACAGTGTGTGTTTGTGTTTGTATGTGCGTATGAACGTGTGTATTGTAAATTTGTGTGAATCATTGAGTGTAGTCTCCGTGTACATATGTGTCTGCTTGTGTTGTGCGTGTCGTACATGCGTTGTATGTATGTGTTGAGAGAGAGAGAGAGAGCGAGAGAGAGAGAGAGAGAGAGAGAGAGAGAGAGAGAGAGAGAGAGAGAGAGAGAGAGAGAGAGAGAGAGAAATAAAGGAAGAAAGAGAGTGCGTTTGACATTATTCTTCTTCGTAGATAAGATCCAATAGTCAATGATTTATTTTTCTGGATTGCGAAATGCGTAAAAGATAGAATCAGTAGGTGTGTGTAGAAAAATACTGTAGAATGTGTATGTGTATGTGTGTGTGTGTACAAACATGGATATATATATATATATATACATACATGTATACATACATACATACAGACATATATATATATATATATATATATATGTATGTATATAAACACTCGAACATACGCACTATATCTATAGCAAATACACGCATATACAGACATATGTAAGTGTATACATACAGGTATGTGGAAATATGCATGTTTGGCTGTATATGTGTGTATGAGACTCGTGTGTGCGTGTGCGTATGCGCATGTGTGCATACACGTATGATATATTTCACAGTAAAAACACAGATACGTGCAGCAAACGCGTAAACACTGCACTGTATATATGCATATATAGTATGTATATATATATATATATATGTATATATATATATATATATGGTGACAGAAAGTGAATTTCATTGTTGTATTTATGTTGTTAAAGAAAGAATTATGATTATTGTTACGCGCTCACACCCGCCAGTCCTCCAATGACAAATCATTATTATTGTTGTTGTTGTTGTTGTTGTTGTTGTTGTTGTCATCATCATGATCATCATTATCATCACCATCATTGCTATTTCTATTCTTAACTATAATTATTCTTATCATTACTGTTATATTTGTCATTACTATCATTCGTA
>NC_068999.1:42006516-42007876 GCF_001194135.2 Octopus bimaculoides
TTATTATTATTATTATTATTATTATTATTATTATTATCCGTATCGTTATTGTTAATACTTTTTTCATCATACTACTACTACTACTACTACTACTACTACTACTACTACTACTACTACTACTACTACTACTACTACTACTACTACTTATTATCATTATTACTATCATTATTACTATCATCATCATATTCATCATAATCCTCATCGTCGTCGTTGTCATCGTCGTCGTCATCATCATCATCATCATCATCTTGTTCTCTTCATTCGGCTTTTCTATGTAAGCCTTTTACACTTTTGCGCATGTTTCTGTGATTGCCCTTCTCATCAGTAGTCTTGATTGCAAATCAAAGAAACCGATATCATGCCCATCATCATCATCATCATCATCATCATCATCATCATCATCATCATCATCATCATCACTATTATTATTATTATTATTATTAAGGCGGCGATGTGGCAGTAACGTTAGCCCACCGGGCAAAATGCTAAAGCGGCATTTCCTCTAACTTTGCATTTAGAGTTCAAATTCTGCTGAGGTCCACTTTGCCTTCCATCCTTTCGGGGGCGATAAATTAAGTACCAGTGAAACACTGGGGTCGATGTAATCGACTATTCCCCTGCCCCCACCCAAATTTCAGGCCTTGTGCCTATAGTAGAAAGGATTGTTATTATCATTATTATTAGTGCTGTTTTTGTTATGACTGTCATCACTGCCGTCGTCATCCTCCTCCTCCTCCTCCTCCTCCTCTTTGTCATCATCATTATTACCACGACGACCGTCAGCAATACCCCCTACAGCTCTCGTCATCGCTATCATCGTCATCAACATTGGTCGATTAAGTACCAGTTGCGTACTGGGGTAGATGTAATCGAATGGGTCCCTCCCTACAAATTTCAGGCCTTGTGTGCCGATTACAGAGAGGATTCTTATTATTACAATTTACAATATAACCTCCTCCTCCCCCTCCTCATCATCATCGTCGTCATCGTCATCCTCGTCGTCATCGTCATCATCATCATCATCGTCATCATCGTCGTTGTCGTCGCCATGATGTTCAGTGACAATAAAGAATCACTTATCTTCACTGAAATCTCATTGCCCACCCATTTTCTCTCTCTCCCCACCCCTACACAATCTTATATACATGCAGCAAATTCTGTATCCCCACCCGACCCAACACTTTCCTTCTTCCTGCCCCCTCACACACACAATTAAAAAAAAATAACATTAAATATATTTGAAAAACAGAAAAAAGAAAAGCTTCACCGAAACACGCGAGAAAACTTAAAAATTCGCTGAAAATCTTACACAAAAAAAGCCAATACATACATACATACATACATGCATACATGCATGCAT
>NC_068999.1:42009105-42011157 GCF_001194135.2 Octopus bimaculoides
CCCCAAAAAAAAACTTAAATCAGAAACATATTTCATCAAAGTTCAAATAGATTAGAATATATTTCAATGAAACTGCGAAATAGAAAGAAAAATATCATTGAAAATATTCAACAATCATATATTTCACCAAAATTTAAAACTTATATATATAAATATATTTCTTTAAAAAATTAACATAACATGAATTTATACTTTATGAAAAAAAAAAAAATTAACAATATAAATATATTTTACCGATATAAAAAAAAAACAGGAAATATAATGATATAATGAATTTTACAAGAACTAAATTCAAACGATATTTATATATATACACACACATGCTCACACATACACACTCACGTACACTCACATATACATACATACATATATATATATATATATATACGTACACACACACATACACACACACACACACACACACATATATATATATATATATATACACACACACATAGATATACACAGAAGTAAAAAACTTGAAATAAATGTTATACTTTAACCAAAAATTTACAAGAAATTTTATAATAAATATATATATAAATTATTTGTTATAAATTTTTAGTGAAATATCACATATCTATTTCATATATATACATATCTATCTATATGTATTCATTATATATATATATATATATATATATATATATATATATATATACATACACACACACATACTTACACACATACACACACACACATATATATATATATATAGACGCACACATACTTACGCACAATCACACACACACACGCACACACATATATATGCAGCTGTACTGGCAGTATTGTTTAAGAATCAGGTACAATGCAATTTTAGTATTCGTCTCACTTCTCATGGTTGAGATCGAATTCCACAAAATCAAGTTTGCCATTCATGTCTTCCGAGATCGATAAGTAAAGGTTTCTTTGATTGGTTCATTAACTAGTCGTGATATTTTGGCTGACTTACAGTATTATCGGGTCTGCTGTATAAGCCTGTATATGGGGTGGAAGTTGATTGGTTGGGTGGTGACAAACCCAACGTTTGCTGCAGGCGGCACACATTCTAGCTACCCTCTAGCCCCTACCCGCCCCTGGATGTTGTCCCTTCGAAGGACTTCGATTTTGTTACTGGTTACCCAGGCTCCCTGAGATGGTTTGGATCAACCGGAGGTTTTAGTAAATATAAGAAAACGCTCATTGAAGACGCCATCATGTGAGATTGAAACCAGTACTGCATGATTACAAATCGAACGTTCACACACGCACACAAACAGACAGACAGACAGACAAACACACACACGCACACACGCACGCAAACACATACACACGCACCACACGCACACACACACAACGCGCGTGCACACTATCACACAAACATGTTTATAGACATACTCACACCCAAACCGATATATACACTCACACGTCATATAAGTCGTCGTCGTTGACATCATCATCAACATCATTATCACCCCTACCCCCACAACCATCATCATCATCATCTCGAGATTACATCTCGTGTTCTAGAACTCATAGAACTGGTTACTCGGTTTTCATGGCGTATAAGTGACCAAAATCACAACAGCCAACCACCTCGGTCCCCCACCCACACAATAAGGGGACGTCAGTCCATCGCAGGGTGACTCATTTACGGCTGAGTGCACCGGAGCAACGTGAAACGAAAAGTTTTGGCGAAGAAGACAGTGAACCGATCGGGCCGGAGAATCGAAACGACGATCATGCGATCGTCAGTATAATACCCCAACGATTATTCACGCGTCATATTAGAATGTGGGTAGAGATGTGTAGGCACCAAACTTTTATTCATCGCTGATCACAAAAATATATTACTAAATCTTCTTAATGGAATTATCAGACCAGACAAGGTTTTTTTTTTTTTTTATTTCGTTTGGACTATAAATATTTCGGTAGACTGTTATCAAATGAAAACTAAAGCGTAAAGGACATTTTTTTTTTATATTTCAGCGATTACTTCCGGTAGAAAAGAACTAAAAATTTTTATCGTAAAATAAAATATTTTTCTCATCCCTCGATGTCACTTTTCCCTTC
>NC_068999.1:42012679-42015857 GCF_001194135.2 Octopus bimaculoides
TATATATATATATATATATTTATTTATACTTGCAAACACACAATTTAATAACACCTAATCTGAAACTAATTTAACCTGTTGCACATTAACAAATATAAGTCATTAGGTAAATGCTAATAACCTAATAGTCAATGGCATATCAAGTAATCGCTCACTAATCGGAATGGTAGCCGGCTCATTATCCAGCCAGATATAACATGGTAGACCGTAAGTTTTATTAATTGAGGAATGTCTTTCATAAACTTCTCTAAGCATATTGGTGGCAAGACATTAGATACAATACGTGCAAATTGTGTCACTTGAAAGTAAAAGTGATAATAAAACGGTAGGAGTAGTAGTAGCAGCAGCAGCAGTAACAGTAGCAGCAGTGGTAGTGGTAGTAGTATTAGTATTAGTAGCAGTAGTAGCTGAAACACCAGCACCAATCACACTAGTCACGTGTTAGATAAACCGGATCACCAGCTGAAGTGCAGACGAGCGCTGTATAATGTATGAACGTCGTCTTCGTCATTGTCCTCATCGTCATTGATGTCGTCGTCGTCATCGTCATCATTATCATTATCGTGGCACTCCGTCGGTTACGACGACGAGGGTTCCAGTTGATCCGATCAACGGAACAGCCTGCTCGTGAAATTAACGTGCAAGTGGCTGAGCACTCCATAGACACGTGTACCCTTAACCTAGTTCTCGGGGGAAGATTCAGCGTGACATAGAGTGTGACAAGGCTGGCCCCTTTGAAATACAGGTACAACAGAAACAAGAGGAAAGAGTGAGAGAAAGTTGTGGTTAAAGAGTACAGCAGGGTTCGCTACCCCTTCTCACTGCCGGAGCCTCGTGGGGCTTTAGGTGTTTTCGCTCAATAAACGCTCACAACGCCCGGTCTGGGAATCGAAACCGCGATCTAACCTCTGGGCCATTGCGCCTCTACATCATCCTTATAGTTGTTGGTATTATTATTATTATTATTGTTATTATTATTATTATTATTATTATTATTATTATTATTATTATTATTATTATTATTATTATTATTTTTAAGGTGGTGAGCTGGCAGAATCGTCAACGTGCTGGAGGAAATGCTTAGCGGTATTTCGCCCGTCGTTACGTTCTGAGTTCAAATTCCGCCGAGAGTCGACTTTGCCTTTCATCCTTTGATAAATTAAGTACCAGTGAAACACTGGGGATCGATGTAATTGACATATCCCCACGCCTAAAATGGCTGTCCTTGTGGCAAACTTTGAAACCATTATTACTATTATTATTATTATTATTATTATTATTATTATTATTATTATTATTATTATTATTATTATTACTAAGACGGCGAGCTGACCGAATGTACCAGTTGAAATCGCAATTGTATGTAATCGATTATTCTCCTCCTATAAAATTTCAAGCCATGTGACTATGGTAGAGAAGACTATTATTCCCATCGTTATTATTATTATTATTATTATTAATATTATTATTATCATTATTATTATTATCATTATTATTATTATTATTATCACCACCATCAGCATAATCTCTGAATAGATATGAAACGCAAAGATAACATTCCTAACAGCACGTTTATCTTCTTTTGTAAAATATGTTAACCTCAAAGCTAGGACTTCAAAATGTTTAAAAGTTGTTTCCGTTTTTAGAAACGATAGCGTATAGATTTTGTTGTCGTCAGAACTACTTCGGTTTATTGCATGGAATAGACTGAGTGATTGCGTACACTCGTGTTTCTTTGTTAGTTTATGAGTCACCCTCATTGTCCTGCCTCGATAGACGCTGACAACAAGCAGCAGCGACAGCTGCTCTTCCTGTGGAAGCTTTTTAGACCATTGCGGTTTGATTAATCGCATTTGGAAGCGTAATGAAATGGAGAGGCAGGTTTAAAAGCCAAACTGCGAACTTGATGGTGGCAGAGCTGGGGAACATTTCTCTTTAGTGAAACAGACTGTGTATAGGTTGATTGATTAGTTCGGCTTTTAGACATCGAATCGAATTGAGCAGTGGCCCGGGAGTCGAAGCTTGACGTATTCGTCAAAAGACGTATTTCATCAATGTTGCACCATCAGCAACCTGCAAAAGGTTCCTCAGAGAAATCGATCAATCAATCAAATTTGTTAAAGAGTTGATTCGATCGGAAAACTTCCAGAAAGTACTGGAAGTTACAAGCGAGATGTTTGAATCAGAATATCAAACATGATTTTTCAATTTCCTTTTTTCATTTATCATTCACAAATTCATTTGATTTTTCGTTCAAATGAAACCCCTTCTGTTCTTATAATCTTCTTGCCTAGGAATACATTTTTCTCTTCATCAATCGCATTCAGTTTCGAAATTGGAAAGGAGTCGTTCCCCAACTCCTAACTAGTTGATTGTCTACATCAATTCGAAGGTGAGTGGAAGACAGCTTTGTAATGCTACAAATCTCATTCATGTACACTATTTTCTTCAGATTAATTTTTAAAAAAAATAGGGTGGAGTGGAAAAAAATCTTTTTAAAATACATCATTAAAGACTAATTAATCAACCCGAGTCGTTGTTTTTGTTGCTGCTTAACCTAGACTTAACAATGATTACAACATATTTTACAGACAGTTTATGCCAAACTAAATTTATATGCGTACTTTTCAAACTCAGTAAGGTGTAATTTTTGAGAAGCGTCCCTGTTATTTCTTGCTAGTAAAGCGACCACCTAGAGGCTCCTTCGTCAGCTCGTAATGAACACGAGTAGTCTATGTTAGGGGAAAAAGAAACATTAAGCGTAGAGTAATACACAAGAATGTTCTCGTATCTGGGTTCTAATCCGGCTGGTTTCAATTTGATTTCATATTAAATGATAAATAATTTTTTTCTGCTATAGGCCCAAAGCCTAAATATTTTCAGGGAAGGGCGTTGTCGAATACACCAACCCCAGCGCTCAACTGGGACTAACTTTATTGATCCCGAAAAGATGAAAGGCGAAGTCGACCTCGGTAGAATTTGAACTCAGAACGTAAAGAATTGGAAGAAATACAGCTTAGCATTTTTTTCCTGGGTGCTAAGAATTCTGCCAGATCACCACCTTTTAATAAATGATAAATGATCATTTCTACTGGAGGCACAAGGCCTCAAATTTGCGGGTAGGGGACTGTCGATTATATCGACCCCAGCGTTTCACTGGTATTTAATTTATCGACCT
>NC_068999.1:42016245-42019781 GCF_001194135.2 Octopus bimaculoides
GCCTTATAATTTTAGAAAAATAAAAAGAAATAAGTGGAAATTTTACCGATGAGTGTGTTAAATTATAAGGCACCAAAAGAGAATGACTCTCCTCAGACACAACAAAATTAAATAAAATAAATGATTAATAGAAACAGATAAAAATTATAAAAATTATGAAATTATTGTAAAATGTATTAATGTGTAGTACATTTATAAGGCATCGAGTTGGCAGAATCGTTAGCACGCCGCGAAAAATACTTAGCGGTAATTTTCGTTCTTTATTTACTGAGTTCAAATTTCACCGAGGTCTACTTTGCCTTCCATCATTTCGGGGTCGATGAAATAAGTGTCATTTGAGGACTGGGGTCGATGTAATCGACTTAGGTTTGTATGTATTTCAGTCTGGCCCGTGTCTTCTGTATCACGTTTAAACGTCTTTCATTTCCAGAGTGTTTTCTGCGCCTCAACACTCGCACTGGCTTTCATTTCCTTCATGTCATCACTATTACACACACTCACCTGCATGCACACACATTCACATAGAAGAAAAAATCATATTTCAACGCAGTTTCACTTCGTTATGTCTTTATATTTATCATGTTTATCATCGTACAAACGACTTTTGCTAAAAGTGTCACGTGCGCGCGCGTAAATATGTCTGTGTCTGTACGTGTGCGTGCGTCTCTGAAATCAAATGCACACACACACACACACATATATATATACACATATATATATATATATATATATATATTAATATATATATGTATATATATATATATATATTCCCGTGACTTTGAAACAATTAGTGACATAAAGATAACGTAAAATACTAGAACCATTAAGGTGACTATTTGACTAATGTCCAAACAAATGTTTTATTTATTTTATCATTTAATGTATAGCCTTATGTGTGTGTGTATATATATATATATATATATATATATATATATATATATATATGGGAGAATATACAAATAATAATAACAGACGAGGAAAGGTGGTGTAAATAACAAAAGTATATATTAGTATGACGCTCGGGAATACGGAAAGTCTTTGACGTTTCGAGCTACGCTCTTCAACAGAAAGAATACGGAGACAAGGAGAAAAACACGGAGAAAAAAAATTGAATAGTGTTCAGTCAACGGTTATATATATATATATATTTATATGTAAGCATGTATGTATGTATGTATGTATGTGTGTGCGTAAATTATGTTCAGTTTCTGTAGTTGGTTTATTGATGGCGTTTCTTTGGTTCTGAATTTGGAATTCTTCACTAAAACCCACCAACACAATATCTTTCTTTCAATCAATTAGACAGTCCGACAATAGAGAGCGATAATACAAGTCAGTTAACTGTCAAATTTCGTTCTTCGTTGATGATATTTGAACATTTTATTTATTTATGTAATCGCGAGCTTTATTTGTAGATCTCTACGAAAAGTAAAGACAAAGATTAAAAGATAAAAGTAATAGTAATATAAAGAAAGCGTTGAAGTAAAAGAAATGAAGGGAAAAATAAATATAAAAGACAAATACACAAGGCACGCACACAAACAGTATAAAAAATACAAGGAATAATAATAATAATAATAATAATAATAATAATAATAATAATAATAATAATAATAATAATAATAATAATAAGGCTGTGACCTGGCAGAATGCCGGGCGAAATGCTTAGCGGTGTTTCGTCTGCCGTTACGTTCCGAGTTTAAATTCCACCGAGGTCGACCTTGCCTTTCATCCTTTCGGGGTCGATTAAATAAGTACCAGTTAAGCACTGGGTCGATGTAATCGACTTAATCCCTTTGTCTGTCCTTCTTTGTCCCCTGTATATTTATCACCTTGTGGGCAATAAATAAATAAATAAATAATAATAATGATAATAATAAAAGGAAGGGGGTGATAGATGAATAAGGAAGGAAGGGGTGAAAAAAGTCAACGTTTCAACTCTGTGGGTGTATGTGTATGCGTGTACAAGGGAAGTATGTGAATGTTTGCATGTGTGATCATTATGTACCTTATTTTGTAACTTATTTATATATAAAATGCTACAATTAACCGTCATTATTGACGGCACGTGGTCAGCTAGTATATATATATATAATATAAGTTATATATATAATATACATTGGCACGTCAATCTGAGAATACAGTGTTATACATACGTCAGTTTGACAATGTAAAGTGTTATAATTAGCCAGTTCAATTTGACAGTACAAAGTGTCATACATCGTTTCAGTTTCACAGCAACTTTTTTACAAGCTCGTTCTCGATTTGCTAATACAAAATGCTATGCATACCTATATCACTACGACAGTGCAAACCGTTAAAAGACCAACGTTCGTTTGACAACACAGTGTTATACATAAGTTTGACAATATATCTGACAACATAGTTTGACAATATATCTGATAACACAGTTTGACAATATATCTGACAACACAGTTTGACAATATATCTGCTGCTTCGAATGACGAGAAATACAATGTTGTTGTTCCTATTTAGGACCAAGTGAACTGTGCTGGTGATTACCAAGTATTTTGGTCTTAGTCCTAGCATCGTACTTGTGAAACAAAAGCAACAGTCGTGTCTTCGGTTGGGTTTGTTTCGCGTAACTTTATTGATTATGAAAGTTACAAATCTCTTTATTGCTATATGTCTTGAAACATGGAAGCCAACTGCGTGTATTCAGAACAAATCGCCATATTTTCTATTTTGCAATATTTCTAAAAGAATCTACAATTTTATTTTAACTCTTCTGCTTTTTTTACAATGTTATTTATTTAGAATTATTTATCAATACACTTCAGTTTCTTTATTACAATGCACAAAACTGAACAAAAAATCGGAAAAAAATTCTTCATTCAGTTTATTTGTTTTTGATTTATCGTTTTATTAACTTGTTTAGTCATATATATTTGTGATTCATACACGAAAATACCCCAAACGTACACAAAAATGTCCTTCCCACAAAAAAAAAATAATAATAATAACACAATAACGAAGCCTACAAGAATTTTTTTCTAAAGCAGACGATAACATATTTCTTATCTTGTCACCTCTGGGCATCCATATTATTGCTTCGTAAACACTTTCCAGATTATGCTCAAGAATCCTTCATTCGTTTATAGATAAACCATGTTAATTTCTTCATTATTGGAACAAGCGATTCTGTCATTCTTCCCCACCACCACCACCAATAAATCTACTGGTGTTTAAATAATTCCATTTCAGACTTTATAACAACAACAACAAAACCATCATGACCATCAATAACAACAACAACAACAATAGCAGTAGCACCAACAACAACAAAATCCTCCTCCTCCTCATCATCATCATCATTATCAACAATAACAACAACAACAAAATCAACATTATCATCCCCATCATCATAATCATCATTATCATCTCATCATCATCATCATCAACAATGATATGAACAACAACAACAACAAAAACAGCAATAATTGTTGTTATTGTTATTGCTGCTGCTGCTACTACTACTACTACTACTACTACTACTACTACTACTACTACTACTA
>NC_068999.1:42019940-42024630 GCF_001194135.2 Octopus bimaculoides
CTCATCATCATCATCATCAACAATGATATGAACAACAACAACAACAACACCACCACCATTTCGTTCGGAAATCCATTCTGTAAATTATAGCTTTGAGCTATTTGTAGTAAAATAAATTGTGATGCGATATGGGAGACGATAAGTTTGTCACAATTTCGCCAACACTATCTTAAAAATAAAACATTATAAACACGGGATTATATTGTTTCTAAATAAAGATTATCGTCTGACTAAGCTCTGTGTTAGATTCCTGTAATGTTATTATTTGATGACTGCCGTATTACGAGATGAACTTATTACGGAGTAAATGCCTTCTGTCACGAAGTTATTACCTTTTGTAATAATCGGTGTATTTTTTGTTTGTTTGTTTGTTTGCTTGTTTGTTTCTGGAATGAAATATAAAAAGCAAACAAGTGGAAAGAAACAAACGTAAAAAACCCACAAAAACCTCAAAAAAAAAAGAAACAATGCTGCTGCTACTACTACTACTACTACTACTACTACTACTACTACTACTACTACTACTACTACTACCACCACTGCTGCTACTGCTGGTGCCACTACTATTGCTGCTGTTGCTACTACTACAACTTATTACTACAACTACTACTACAACTACTACTACAGCTTACTACTACAACTACTACTACAACTTACTACTACTACTACAACTACTACTGCTGCTACTGCTGCTGCTGCCGCTGCTGCTGCCGCTGCTGCCGCTACTGTTCCTGCTCTTGTTGCTGCGACTTCAACGTCTTGCGAAAGACATGGACCGAGTTTTCAATTAAGCTCCCTGAGTCAGTGGCAGTTAATTTGTCATGGCTGGAGGCAGCAAAAAGGCGAAAAAGATAGCAACAGTGAGACTTACACACACACATTGTTTTGGTCGAGTCAGTTTATTGCTACTCTGGGTTTTCGCCCGAGGGCTCTGTAGACCCACAGGTGAAAATCAGAATAGCAAGGGAGTAGGTCGACCAAAATAAAATACATTGCTATTAATCTCTACGTTTACTATGGCTTTGAGAACTTTTCCCCCAACAGTAAACACTAAATAGGTATATATATACACATACACACACACATATATATATGCAGCTCATTTCTACAGCTGACTTAACTGGAGCAACGTGAAATAAAGTGTCTTGTTCAAGAACACAACACACAACCAGGTCCGGAAATTGAACTCACAACCTCATGATTCTGAGCCCGATGCTCTAACCACTGAGCCATGTGCCTTCACTTGTTGCGCTCGATGCTCTAACCACTGAACCATGTGCGTGCATGTGTGTGTGTGTGTGTGTGTGTGTGTGTGTGTATGTGCGCGTGTGTGTACTTATGTACACACACACACACACACACACACACACACATTTAGATATGCACCCATTCTGTCTGACCTTAATTTAATAATGTCTGATTGAAATAGTTTCGATTTTTATGTTTTCATCAGTGATGTGAAATGGTGATGTTGATAGTGATGATGGTAATTTGATGTTGACGTTATTAATGTTGAGTATTTCGTTGTGATTTTTCAAATTGTAGAAATAATATATTGTCAACATTTGATGAAAAATATATCTAATTTTTGTTGAACTTTCAGAGAATTATATTTCCGTTAAACCAACTTTCTCTGAAAATATATGTAGCTGTCATTTAAATATTGTTTGTTAAATATACTTATATAATTTCAATTTGTTTATAAAGTATATTCGATATATTTCTATCTTTGGTTAAAATATATTCATATAATATATTCTATTTTTTTTTATAAAATATATTCATGATAAATGTCTGACTTCTTTTTAAGGTAAAATATATTTATGCTTAAAATTTTAGTAAAACAAATATGGCCGATTTTTTTTAGTGACATTTTATTTTAAGCTTTAAGAGTTCTCTTGAAATATATTTAATATATTTGTACTTTAGTAAAATTTATTTGAGGTTCTCATTTTTTTTGGTAGCAATATTTTTTCCTTTGTTATTTAGATTTTCGAAAGATGTCATTTGATATTAAAAAAACATACAAAACAAACACACGTTAATGTCACAAGTCAACAAAATACACTTGTTTTTCATGAGAGCTGAAATTAGCCTTTTACGATGCAGTTTTGACGCTGATGTCGTATCTTTAGTTTTTTTCTCTCTCTCTCGTAGCACATCTAATATTTAACAAATGATAACTTTTAGTTTTCCTCAATTTTATTTTTACTCTAGGTGTATTAAATAATATACAAAATTTATTCGTTGCTTGAACCTAAATCACGCGGCAATTTATTTTATGATCTTTTATCTTTTACTTGTTTAAGTCCTTGGAGTGCGGCCATGCTGCACACGGCCTTGAAGGGTTTCCATCTACCAAATCCACTCACAAAGCTTTAGTCGCCCGAGGTTGTAGTAGAAGACACTTGCCCAAGGTGCTATGCGATGGGACTGAACCGGGAACCATGTGGTTGGAAAGCAAGCTTCTTATCATACAGCCACACATGCGTCTTATACATAATTAATTTTAATCACGTGTGTATGTATGTGTGTTTGTGTGTGTGTGAGTGTGTGCGTGTGCGTGTTGTGTCTGTGTTTGCACCCCTTCACCGTTTGGCAGTCGGCATTGGTTTGTTTACATTCGTGTTACTTAGCAGTCCGGAATAACTTAAAAAAACGTATGTCTTGGAGACGATCTGTTCGACCAGGACCCTCCAAAGCGGCGCTGCAGCATGACTGCAACATATAAAAGATAAATGGTAAAAAGTTGAATTGTTCTCTTTGATCATCGCTAATTATACGAAGAGTCTCCAGGAAACAAATCCACGAGAGAATGGTGGCAGAATATTCTTATCGAAATCCAACAGCTAGTTTCTTTAGCGGCTTCAAAGGATGTTTCGCAATCTCTGACGCCATTCGCAGAATTATTATTATTA
The DNA here is from genome assembly GCF_001194135.2 of Octopus bimaculoides. Classification (NCBI taxonomy): domain Eukaryota; kingdom Metazoa; phylum Mollusca; class Cephalopoda; order Octopoda; family Octopodidae; genus Octopus; species Octopus bimaculoides. The sequence continues at coordinate 42,022,859 of NC_068999.1, forward strand.
TTATCAAGGTGTGCCTTGATTGTATCGGTCACCAACGAAGTGTATTTTATTTTTTAACTTTTACTTGTTTCAGTCATTGGGCTGTGGCTATACTGGAGCATCGCCTTCGAGGTAGGGGTGTTTAAGTCAAATAACTGTGTGATTTAATAGTGATGTCTGTTCGGTTACCTCGCAATTCGGTTTCGAATTCATAAACAGGGATACAACAGTAGGATATAATTTCTTAGGAATGAATAATGTTTGGGTTATTAGATGTTGCAATATTGTCCAAACCACTATTATAAATATAAAGTCCTTATTAATGGAAGGGGATTTACAAACCTATTTTTGTATCGATAAAACAAATACCAGCCATGAAATGGTAGTTTTATTCAAGTGATTCTCTCCACTCTCAAACAAATTTATGGTCTTGCTCTAAAATTAAAAGTCAATATTTTTATCGAAATACTATTTAAGTTTTCTTTAAATTCATTGATAAACTTTCTTTTAATCTTTGTGTCATCGATTTCAATGTCTTAAATTTTTATGTTTTAAAGAAATATATTTTCATATGTTTGAATTTTAGTAAAATAAATATCAGACTTCTTATTTTTTTGCATAGGAAATATTTACTTGTTTTATCAGGTTTACAAAAAGGTGTTATCAGATCTTTTTACAATCTTAAGAAAACCCAAAACAACTAAAACAAAAGTTATATGATTCGGCTATTCTTCGCCATTTTCAGCAAATCATTATATTATATCAATATTAAGTAAAACGTTATAGTTTTTTCAATTTTTAGTGACAAGTTTTTTGTTAATATTTTTTTATTGAAATATTTTTCAGATATTCAAATTTTTGTGTAAACCTAAATTTGTTTCAACTTTTTTAAAATAGAATATGTTTAGTTATTTAATTTCAATTTTCTTTACTATGATTTTTACTGAAATATATTTAACCAATATTTAAAAAATATATAAATCGGTTAAAAAATTTTGTTTTCAACAATATCTTTAGTAAAACATTATTACAAAACATACGCAACAATTCACCATTTTTACTGAAATAATATATTTCTGCTATGGAGAAATTTATTATAGAACAATAAAAGAAAATACTGAAACGTATTAGATTCTTAATAAAATTCTTAGCGACAGACACACACATATTTTTTATTAACAAAGGTTGTATATACTTCCTATTACGTATTGGGTACTTTTTCAATCGTTTGTAAAACCAGTTACCAATGCACGTACACGTATACAAATACATACACACACTCACCCGCGTACACACATACACACACATATATGTATGTATTTATGTATATTATATTTTTACGAGGAGAAAAGTGATAGTGACTTCGATGTTTCGACCTTCCAGACTTTAACAGATAGTCTGATGATTTATTCTTAGACATCAGAATAAATCTGATGACTTATTCTTGTAAAAATATCATAAATAAGTTCAGGCATGACTGTGTGGTAAGAACTCTGCTTCTCAACCACGTGGTTCCAGGTTCAACTACGTGGCATCTTCAATCTGCCAGGTCAGCTTATTAGATGCCTTGTAAGGATGATATATTAAAATCAGCACCTCGTATCTGTACATACATAGAGCGTACATACATACATACATACATACATACATACATACATACGTGCATGCATACATACATATGGACATACGTATATATATATATATATATATATATATATATATACACACACAGAGATACATACAAATATACCATATGTTACATATAGACATGTGTGTGTATATATATATATATA
>NC_068999.1:42024644-42025602 GCF_001194135.2 Octopus bimaculoides
TATATATATGTGTGTGTGTGTGTGTGTGTGTGTATATCCATTCTTTCATTGTTAATTGTAACTGAATTTTATCTTCGATTTTATTCGAAACATATTTTATATTTTCAAATGCTAAGGGAATCGCACGTTCAATGCTGAATATTAATTGTGACCGAAATTTGCTTCAAGACATGAAGCGATGCCAAATAAAAAAATAAAAACAACAGAATGCTGAATGTAGCGACTTACATTCAGTTTAAGTTGAAAAATACTGTTTCTTTATCATTAATTTTCTACTACTACTACTACTACTACTACTACTACTACTACTACTACTGTAGATACAAGGCCTGAAAGTTTTGGTGGATGTGGGTGTACTAACGATTCTGCTAGCACACCATATTATTATTATTATTATGAGTTGGCTGAATAAGTCGGCGAGCTAGGAGAATCGTTAGCACGCTGGTTAAAATGATTAGCAGCATTTCGTCCGTCTTTACGTTCTGCGTTCAAATTCTGCCGAGGTCGACTTTGCATTTCATCCATTTGGAGTCGATAAAATAAGTATCTGTTTAATACTATAGCTTCGAACCGACGAAAGCCTTGTGAGTGGATTTGGCAGACGGAAGCTGAAAGAAGCCTGTCGCATATAAAAAGCACATATGTTTATTTGTTTGTGTGTGTGTGTGTGTGTGTGTGTTTGTCTACGTACACCGCATGACAATCGGTGTTCACGTGTGATTCCATCCCTGTAACGTAGCGTTTCGGCCAAAGAAACCCATAGCATAAGTACCAAACTTTATATATGTATGTATATATATATATGTGGGTGTGGATATATATATTTATATAAGTACTAGGGTCTATTCGCTCGACTAAAATTCTTCAACGCGATGCCCTAGCTTGGCATCAGAATCAAATGACTGAAAGAATTAAACGATAGGATATATATATATATATATATATATATATATATATA
>NC_068999.1:42025942-42026810 GCF_001194135.2 Octopus bimaculoides
TATATATATATATATATATATATATATATATGAAGCACTCCGTCGGTTACGACGAGGAGGGTCCCAGCTGGTACGATCAATCGAACAGCTTGTTCGTGAAATTAACTCGCAAGTGGTTGAGTACTCCACTGACACGTGTACCTTTAACGTAGTTCTCAGTCCTCATCCCTCATCATCACTGCCATGTCCTGCGTCTCCCAGAAACCAGTGTCTGTCCTTAGGGCATCAACTTATGTCATCCTCGATCTCCCTCTTCTAGTGTGTCCATATAGGGGTTCCCATACGTATCTATCTATCTATCTATCTATGTATAATTTTATTACATGGATATAAGTATATTTATATATCTATGTATACATGCGCACTCATATATATTAACACACGTGCCCAGACACAGATACAGACACATATATGAATACACACACACACACACACACACACTCAAACACTCTCTGTCACTCTGTCTCTCATACACCGAGGTGCATATCCATTAGGATCTATTAAGAAATGTAAGCTCATGCGTCAATATATATTACTATGCGATATAATTTTACGCGTTACAATCCCATCTGCAGAGGCGACAAATAGTTTGCAATGAGTTGTGACTCGGAGATTGATAAAGCTATCTGTTTATTCCAAGTAGTAGAGCGAGGCAAACGTTCTTTTAGATAGGAATATTTATAGTGATTGTTTGAGTAAGTTTTCACCAGAAGTATGTTTGAGGAAGAACTGGCGTCGTTATATCCGGAAATAGATGTCTGCATTAATACGATGATTAAGATGACGGGGGAAATGAGATTGCGCAAAAGAAACGAAAGAACGAATGAATGATAGAAAATCACACACACACACACACACACACACACAC
>NC_068999.1:42029805-42030595 GCF_001194135.2 Octopus bimaculoides
TTGTAAGTGGTAACTTTAATAATTTTCTTATTGGTTCTGGCGATAGCTTTATTATTATTATTATTATTATTATTATTCTTTTTATGTTAATTTTCTCCTTGTGACTGTTTGCATTTCTGTATTCTTATCTCTGATACATATATATACGTATATATCAGCATGAGATAATAATCCGATGAGATGTACTGCTGTGTTTTGGATATGTTGGAATTTTTGTTCGTTGCCCCTTGTGATACGAAAGTAGAGGCGGAGGAGTCGGCGGTAACCTAATAAACGATTATTGTATGGATGCACAGAATGACTTCCTTCACCACACACATGGAGAAGCTTCGTTTCCCGGCCATAATTCCGAGAGATAAGGAGCAATATCTCTTGTGAGGTAACTGAAGGGTCGAGTAGTCAACAGAGAATTGTTACCAGCGGTGCGTAAAAAATGTAAAAATGGCCGCTGATATTAAAATAAAGATATGCTGAATGATAGGATAAAGATTATAATAGAAAGATTACAATTCATATGGTTTGTGATTGGGAAGATATCTGTCTAATATCCCCTTATGACTGATATGGATGCGTGTTTGTATGTATGTATGTATTCAAACATACGTATATATGTACGTATGTATTAGATATGGATTTATGTATGGACGCATGTATGCATATATATGTTTAGAATATCTGTATATATATATATATATATATTTATAAATGCCTGCATGGATATACGTATGTATGTATAAGCGTGCGTATGTATATATAATATATATATATATGTATATATATATATATATAT
>NC_068999.1:42031080-42032429 GCF_001194135.2 Octopus bimaculoides
TATATATATATATATATATTTGCTTTTATTTTATTTTAAAATAGCTCTGTTTATATTTTTCATTAAAAAAAAAATAATATTCACCACAGAAAATGATATGGTTTCATGCGGCAATTAAAAAATTGAAGCAACTGTCATGTTTTACAAACGAATTCATCTCTCCAATGTACTTAATCACTTAGAAATATTTGCTTTACTAACAGTAAATTCTGCGGCTTATTAACGAACATTTTCATAAAATTTTAGGAACTAAAAACTGAAATTCAGACGGATGGAATCTTATTCGCAGCAACAGAGATAAAGACTATCTGCTTAGTTTTAGTCGGTATATTTAATCCAACAAATCGTTTAAAATAAACGCCTGATTCATGGCTGCATTGGAACAAAATGCACTGTATTACAATTATTTGAATCAAGTGACCATTCTGGCTCTAATGGAATATCTTGATGTAATGTACCTTAATTGCAGCAAGCTATGATTCATGAGTTCCTTTGCCTGTTACTAGTTTCAGAGGCTCTAGAAATAGAGAAAGCGAATCTCGGGTACTGCACATACTTTTCCCGTTATTGCTCAATTTCAGAAGCTTGAATTTGAAAATAGCATCTACAGAAATATAGCTGCGAACCAGAGTGTATATGAATATGCTTAGTCGAGAATACACTTGAAACATCTACTTGTGAAATTAAGATATAAGTGTCTAAGTATTATTCCACAGATGTCTATACCTTTGATGTTTGGCAAATGAGACCGAAAAGTACCAGGCTTTAGCAAAAAGAAGTACTCGAGTCGATTTATACGTGATGCTACCCCCAGCATCATTGGTTGAGCAAGACAATAGGCAAAAATAACAGTTCCTGTCATGTATGCATGCGTACATAATACATACATACATTCATTTCGTAGGACTTAAGACGTGGCGCATATTTATAACGCACCTAATTGTTAGTAATTGCTCGAAATAAATGAGTAGCTGCCGAAACGTATGTAGCTTGGAAGGAACATACATACATGCATGCATATACAGATACTAGCAACCCTTCGTCACTTTAGAGACAACTGTACTTATCTATCTATCTATCTATCTATCTATCTATCTATCTATCTATCTATCTATCTATCTACATGTTCTCTTGTGTTTTCAATTATTCGAAGTCTTCGTAGATAACAACAATAAATTTACCTTTTGAACTTGAGAAAAGTCTTCCATAATTTTACTATTCCACTTACAGATCATATTTCTGATGCGCGTGTTAGCTGTATGTAAGCGTGCACACACACACACACACACACACACACACACACACACACACACACACACACACACACACACACACACACACACACACAC
>NC_068999.1:42033664-42035769 GCF_001194135.2 Octopus bimaculoides
ATATATGTAATGTATCATATATACATACATGTTTTTATATGTATGCATGCATGTATATATATATATATATGTATATATGTGTATACATGCATGTATATATATACATATATATATATGTATAAATGTATGTGTGTGTGTGTGTGTGTGTGTGTGTGTATGTGTGTGTGTATTTGCGTATGCATTTATACATGCGGTGTTGTCGTCTTGATGTTATCTTGGTTATGTTATAAAATATTTTCATGCTAAAACGGTGACTAAGTTGAAATGCAATAAAGTCACGATGAGAAGGTTTTTTTTTTTTAATATATTTTTGTTGTTTAGATTTTTCTCCATGTTTTGTTGTTGTTTTATTTTCTTCTACACTCAATAATTTGAAGCAGATGACGTGAATCGATACATATAACGACTTTAGCCGAATTCAAGCTACTTCCGACGGTATTTAGCGGACAGGACGCGATATGTAGTTGACAGGTCGTGATATCTAACCGTCAGGACTCGATATCTTCCCGACAAAAGTAGATGCTTAATCGTCAAGGCAGTACTAACCGGTTATATTAAGCGGTAACATTAATAGACAATTCACGAAATATCCGAAAAAGCGACAAAATCCGGAAATACCCGACATTAGCTGCATAACATTAATCTCTAAGCGTGGCATTTACACCACAAAATACTTCTAAATACTCAAAAATGCTGATCGCAGGTGACATTAGTAGCGATCATTATAATATTGACTGACAACATGAGATGTTAGTCGACAGCATAAGATATAAGCCGACAACTTTACGATATTAGCGGGCAACTTACGATATTAACCGACTGTAGCCGGTATTAACCGATAAGTAGCGATATCAGCAGACAGCAAACAGCATTGGCCATTAGCAGAAAACTACTAAATCGGTTAACATTGAAAATAAAACAGCTTTTATTTTATTGAGATTTAGCAATATGAATGTTCTCATAACCTCTGAGATTCTTCGAATCAATACCATTTGCATTATAATGTTTTCCTCTTATCGTCTTAGAAACTGTCATTATGCATTATGGAAGCAGTGATCTATAATGCCAGAAACGAGATATTGGTAATTTGAAAGCAACTGAGTAACTAGGAATTGGTTTCGTTCATAATATTGGACAGCTTGAATATATTACATGTAAATAAATTATTTTAAATGTATTTTAGGACTTGTTGAGGCTTTTAGAAGTCAGCGAGAAAGTCCTGGTTTAATAAAATGAATCGGAAGAAAAATGTATGTACCTGGATAGGATAGCAGCGTAACGCCAGTAGTATTCCTAGAGGAATCAATATTTGGTTGTTAGTCCCAGAAGAATGAAAGGCAAAACAAACTCGGCGGAATTTGAACTGAGAACGTAAAGCCAGACGAAACGTCGCGAAGCATTTTGTACGATTCTGCCAGCTCATCACCTCCGTTAAAAAATAAAAAAATGACGATGATGATGATGATGATGCTGATGATAACAACAACGATGGTTTGCTACAATTCTAGTGATTATCTTTTGTGAAGATGCCATTCTGTGAAGGTGCCATTTCTACTCTTCGCACAATTTTCACATCGGCACAGCGCAAAGTTCACAAACCTCTGTTGAATCCACGGCCCTAGCATATAACTGACATGTCAATATCGATACCAATGAGATTTGAACAGAGAGCATGAAGGGAGGTAACTCGATGCCACAAAGCATTTTATCCGGTAGTCTACTGTCTCTCATCCATTTTCCCGTCCCTTAGACGCTTATTAATTGAATGAATCCTTCCAGAAGGTTCCACAGAGCGATGGCCGAATCGATTTTGCAACGTTATCTCTTGTTTTTCTGATTTTCAATTCCAAATTAATTTTCTTTTGTTATAAAGTTCGTTTAAATAAAATCATCCCAATATCCGCAAAATAATGCTGCTGCTGCTACTACATCTACTACCACTACTACTACCACTACTACTACCACTACTACTACTGACGATAATGATGATGACAATGCTGATGATGAAGACGATAATCCTCCTCTTCTTCCTACTCCCCTCCTCCATTCCTGCTTCTCTCCTCCTCCTCCGCTTCCCTCCTCCTCCCTTCCTGCTTTCTGCCTCC
>NC_068999.1:42037114-42038058 GCF_001194135.2 Octopus bimaculoides
GAGAGAGAGAGAGAGAGAGAGAGAGAGAGAGAGAGAGAGAGAGCGTGAGAGGTGCGGGTGGGGCATAAACTAGATGAAGATGGATGAGCGCACGCATAGACTAGAATGAATGCAAAAGTCTAATGAGATAAATGTGAAATGAGTGTTTGATTAATGAAACTAATTGTTGCCAATATTGCAAATGAGAATATGAAGCTTATAGAAAGATATCAATTATATACAAATATCAAATATTATTATTATCATTATTCCTTCGTAACACAGTGTAAGCTTTTTTGTGGAAATGTTGTCGTTTTCACCACATAGAATCGTTGAGATTTTTGCGGATGCATAGTACAGGTGGTTGAGATCTGGAATGTCAACATCATTAGCTGAAATTATATCTAAGTGCCAGGCGGATTTTACAAATTATTTTCACGGTTTGGTTGGAATTGCGAATTTTTGGGAGAGTGTCGCGTTCATTCATACTGGTTTCTTTAATTTTCAGCCATTCAATTATGATTTGATTTTTTTTTACATCATGTAGTTCTGTTGGGTCAATTTCTCTGTGACTTTTTTCATCTATTTGATTTTCATCTGCCTTAGTGTTTATCGTTGGTTCAGAGAGTATTTCACTTTGCTTATCAGTTACAATTCTTCTTCTTATTATTATTGTTGTCATCGTCGTCGTTGAGGTCGTCATCATCATCATCATCATCATCATCATCATCATCATCATCATCATCATCATCATCATCATCAGTAATGTCAGTAGCATATATGTGTACATACATATACAAATATAAGAACATGTACAACTGTGTGTGTTCGTGTATGCGTGCGTGTTCGTGTATGTGCGTGTGTGCATACGATATAAATGTATATACAGTTATTAATACAAACACACATACACACTCCTATACATATATGTATGTATGTATGTATGTATGTATGTATGTATGTAT
>NC_068999.1:42038326-42041423 GCF_001194135.2 Octopus bimaculoides
CTGAAGACCTGAGCATAGAATTCCAAAGCTGTCTCTCATTCCTTTATCGCCGCAGAAAAAGACAGGAAAGAAAGAAAAAAAAACAGGAGAAAAAGATGAAAAACCCCATAAAAATAAAACGCGAAACAAAAACATGAAAGAAATATGCCAAAAATATAAATATGAAAAAATCTACCACAAATCCACCAAGAAGTGTATCAGCGGGTTTCTGCGAGCAGAGAAATATCTGGGCAACAATTCCAGGTCAATTTATCTGTGTGTAGTAATTGTATACTTCTCTTTGACCGGAATCTCTCAAGAGAGCGACGAAGAATTCTTCTGCAAACGGATGGACAAGAAATTAGGAAAGGGAGCCTTCGATTAGTTTCGTATTTCTTGCAAAGAATTTATCTGACAATGCAGAACATGTACACACTAATACATAAGCTCACATACGTACAAATGCCCAGAGACATAACACGTCACAGTTGTGCAGAGTCATACGATACAGAAACACATAGATACAGTTTCATGAACACTGTAACAAATATGACTTTCTATTAAGTAAACCAAACGTTGCTGGACAGGAATCATTATAAACAGTCCTTTACGTTCTCACCATTATTCCACGCATCCCTCTTTTCAGAATTTCAGAAGATATCGTAAACTTTTCCCTACCTTATTAGAGAGTCTATAAGCAAGGCTTCCAAAGCCTTCATTTTATGAGCGCATTCTATCTATCTATCTATCTATCTATCTATCTATCTATCTATCTATCTATCTATCTATCTATCAGTCTGTCTGTCTGCCTGCCTGCCTGCCTACCTACCTGTCTGTCTGTCTGTCTAGCTAGCTAGCTATCTATACATACATACGTACATTCATACATACACACATATTTGTACCCATATTCACACATCACATATATATATACGAACATATATACAATCATATGTGTAAGGTAGCTGATTTCTCCTCACGGAAATCTGCCAGTTCACTGACCCACAACCCAGCCAGCGCTCACCATTTGAAAAACACATCCATTCTTGCAAGCTTTGGCATATAATAGCCACAGGATCCTTCGGTGCTGCCATTTCCTTCCCCACGTTCGACATTAGCTTTCGTTAGGTTTCCTCTGCATGGCTCCGAAGTTCTTGCAGATATTGTAACCCGTAACTCCAATATTACCAACGCCTCCTCCAATAACAGCCAACACCAATAACACCAAAACTATACAGACACCATTTGTATCTGACAAAGATGGCGGTGTAAGACTTGAAATGCCAGGCAAATTATCTCTTGTTATTAGTAATTGTCGACACAAACTGCGACCAACTGGAGACATAGGTGTGGTCACCATGCTCCTCTCCTTATCCTCACTCTGTATATATATATATATATATATATATATATATATATATATATATATATTTAAATATATATATACACATATATATTTGTAAGTAAATGAATATATATATATATATATATGTGTATATATATGTATATGCATAAACACACACACATATATATATAAATACATATATATATAAATACATATACATATATATACATATATATATACATACATATATATACATACATATACACACACACACACACAAACACACACACACACACACACACATATATATATATGCACATACACACACACACATGTAAATGCGTAATATAATATTTTCTTTATTACTTTACCATTCCTTATATCCCTGACATTGTCCGTTCTTCCCCTTCTTTTCATTTCAACCCTCATTTTATTATCACCCATGCTCTCAGTCTGTTACAAAACTACTTGTTTCTCAGTTTCTTAGTCTATCGCTATTATCCGTTAGTGTCTGGCCACTTCGACACCTTCTCTTTCACTTCACATCCTCTCTCTCTTTCCCCCCTCTCTCTCTGATCTTCACACGTCTTCACAAGTCTACACAACTCTCTTCTCATATTTCGCTTCCAATATGTCGCGTGGACATTAATGTTTCTGTGTTATTTCTGAGCAGATTGTCCTTGTGACCGGACAGTTATAAGGCAATTTGCTGCTCTGTTTTTATATTTGAGTTGGCGCAATGGCTGAAGGATAGAGAGAGAAAGAGAGAGAAAGAAAGAAAGAAAGAAAGAAATAGAGAGAGAGAGAGAGAGAGAGAGAGAGAGAGAGAGAGAGAGAGAGAGAGAGAGAGAAAGAGAGTAAGGCAAAGCGTGATGAGGAGAGTGCGAGAAACGATGTACGTTTATGAAAATGCGTGGGATGAAGTGAAAAGACAACAGCATCATGAATCCATGTTTATAAGTATGTGTGCACGTGTGTGCGTATGTGTGTGAATGTATGCATGCATGCACATATGTGTGTATGTAAATATGCATGGTATGTATGTATGAGTGTGTGTGTGTGCGTATATCTATGTATGTATGTATGAATGCATGTATCTATCTATCTATCTATCTATCTATCTATCTATCTATCTATCTATCTTGCTCTGTGTAATATATATATATATGTAGACGTACATATGTAAATGTATGTGTGTGTATGGTGAAAGGGAGAGAGGATGACAGAGTAAAACAGAGAGCATGGCAAAAGAGAGGGAGAAGAAAAAAGAAAGAATGGTTGTCAAAGATATCCAGCGGGAACTGAAGACATAGAACGCCGGAGCAAGCTAGAGAAAGAGAGAGAGAGAGAGAGAGAGAGAGAGAGAGAGTAAGAGTAAGAGATAGATAGATGGATAGATAAATAGATAGACAGGCAGATAGATAGATAGATAAATAGAAAGAGAGTGAGAAAGAAAGAGGCAGAGAGTGAAAGAAAGAGGGGAGAGAGAGAGCGCTAGCTCGATCACTGATACATTCATAAACAGAAACATGGATGCTAACACCTACATGAAAATTGGAAAACAACGAACGCTGGCATGTCAGACATTATACATATATACATATATACATTCGGATAAACGTACATTCATACATATATACACGCATATAGATATGCATGCATATACGCGTAGATATAAACATACGTATACACACACATACCTATATGAATATCTAAGTTTATACAGATACACACAAACACAAGCACTCATATATATATATATATATATATATA
>NC_068999.1:42041458-42042047 GCF_001194135.2 Octopus bimaculoides
TATATACAAACATTTGTAATATAGCCGACATTAGGATCGTGTTTATAAAAAATCATATATTCATATACATACATACATACATACATATTAATTCATACATATGCATATATTATACACACACATATATATATATATACATACACACATATAAATGTGTGTGCATATGCGTATGTATATATATATATACAGATTTAATTGGATTCTTGAAATATATATATTCATACGTATATGTACATGAGACTGTTTATGTATATGTGTGTGTGTATGTGTGTGTGTGTGTGTGTGTGTGTGTGTATAAATACGTATGTTGTATGTATGTATGTAAGTATATGAGTATAATACGTACGCATGTATGTATATATTCATATATACATGTTCAAATGGCTTTATAGACTAACACAGATATTACTAAACCCCACATGCTCACACAAAAGACACTAATATACACACGCATCTATATAATGCGTATACACACTTACTCTAGACATATACAAACTCAAATGCCAAAGACACAACCATTCACAGACATTCAGCAACCCACGCACGGACATACACACACATACATAGACACACATACACACACACACAC
>NC_068999.1:42042088-42042475 GCF_001194135.2 Octopus bimaculoides
ACATAGACACACACACACACACACACACACACACACACACACACACACACACACAGACATTTCTACGCTTGTCTAAAAGAATAGACGGGTTCAATTCCTCTTTCAGCCAGAAACTGAAAGTACGAATCAGTTTTATGTATATATTACGCATATGAGAGTGTATGTATGTATATATGTATGTAATGTGTGTGTGTGTGTATGGATGGATAGATGAGTGGCTGTGTGGTAAGAACCTTGCTTCTCAACCACAAGGTTCCGGTTTTAGTCACCTTGGGTAAATGCCTTCTACTATAGCCTCGGGCAGACCAAAGCCTTGTGAGTGGATTTGGTAGATGGAAACTGAAAGAAACCCGTCGTATATATATATATATATATATATATATATAT
>NC_068999.1:42042814-42045314 GCF_001194135.2 Octopus bimaculoides
ACACACACACACACACACACACACACACACACACACACACACACACACACACACACACACACAGAGTCATTGTACAATGTGTACATTTATGTAGATATACTTCTTGAAGCGTCATCATACAGAGTAAACTAGACATTTTCTTTTCGAGCACGTAACCATCGCTCTCAAAATTTGTGGCACGTCTATCGAAACATGGATCTCGCCCTCTGTCCATCCATCCTTCCATCCGCCAATCTATCTATCTATCTATCTATCTATCTATCTATCTATCTATCTATCTATCTATCTATCTATCTATCTATCTATCTATCTGACTGTCTGTCCGTCCGTCCATCCATACGTGCGTCCGTCTGTCTGTGTGACCGTGTGTCTGTCTGTGTGTCTGTGTGTCTGTCTGCGTTTCTATCTCTCTCTCTATCTATCTATCTTTATATGTACACACACAAGACACACACGCACACACAACACACACGCACACACAACACACACAACACACACATACACAAACATATGTGTGTGTGTGTGTCTGTGTGTGCATACCATGGTTTATAAGATTAGGAGTTTCCCAATATTATCATCAAATCTATTTTATTACATGTCGCAGCCTGGCTCTCGGCAATTTCTCTCTATTATTAAGTCACATATTTTCCACGCGTCCATCCTTTCGGCTAATTCAACCAAACTTTTGTTCTAGCTATTTAATATACAGACTCTAACCTATTTTCGTCTGCTAATCCTAATTTTCTGATGACTTCCTCAATAATCCAACATTGATTCCAATGTTGTTTGGGAGTGTGAAAGCGCTAGAAAAATTTCTATTATATTTTGTATAGTTGCAGACGAGGCTACGTATTTAAGCAACTCGCTTTGAAACCACATGATTTCCCGTTCAGTCCCTCTGCACAGCGCATGGAGAAATTGTCTTCTATTCTAACCCTCAGCCAGGCGATGCTTTGTGAATGGATGTGGTTGACGGAAACTGTATGAAAGACCGTGAAGTAAGAATCGTTGTTGCGACACTATTTTCGTTCACGTTGAACACGCAAATATTCGATTCACACTTGCGGCGATTCACGCAACGATCGTGTATCGTGTTCATGTTTCAATGCTTTGTCTCTGTTGCTACTTCCATTCTTGTGTGGTTCCACGCTGGAATCAAAACATTTTGAACACAACTATCTTCAGTGGAATTTCTCGGTATTTAAGGGATCAAAGAAAAGATGGGCACAATTCTGATTGGAGCACAATTGGAGTAATTTTTAACGTGACATGATGTTATGCCATTCATAACTCATTGACAGATAAATGGTTTTAGGTATTTAGTCGAAGGCGTAGACAGACACATGACACGAACCACTGTCAACTAGACTGGTTGTCACGTGTGTTACTTATGCGGTCATTAACAACTCTGTCGTCTGGACATTAGTAACAGGACATCCAGCATTATCTCACCAAAGAGAATTAGCATAAATGCGTATTATTTGATTTGTCTATTGAATTATGTAACAACTAGCCAGCAAGTAGACATAAGTCCGAGTGAAAATTACGCTGAGGCTATCGCGGTAAAATCGCTGAGATGCAAAGATGGCTGATTTGAAATGAGGTGTGAAGACGGGAGTCAAAACGGTATCCAAAACGAGGCTAGTTTTAAGTATAACTTGCCATGCATACACTCAAACCTAAACACACACACAAAGAATAGTATATATAACAGGATACATAAATATATATATACAGACATAAACACGTACATCGAATACACTATTATTAACATAAATATCGATAATTTAAGGTTATATTAAATCTTATCTTCCTAATAGATAAATGAAATTCGAAAAGTAATCAATCTACATTTAATTTCCAGTAATATTCCTATAATTAAAATGTAATTATGCATACAATTATTGGGGAATTAAACCGACCAACGGAGTTCGGATTTGGGCCCTCATTTACATAAGTAATTTCGTTCCTTACCGTTCTTATAATCTCTATGAAACACTAAGCAACGTACGTACTGTCTTGTAGACAAATATATGCGCATGTTTGTATGTATGTATGTATGTATGTATGTATGTATGTATGTATGCATGTATGTATGTATGTATGTAAGTAAATATGTGTGTATGTGTGTATGTATGCATACATGTATGTATGTAAATATGTATGTAAATATGTATGTATGTATGGATATATGTAAATGTGTGTGTATGTATGTATGTATGGTCTCTTCTGCTTTGAATTATTTGAATTCTTCCTCTGAGCAAGGAGCTGGTTTCTAACAAAGATACAAAGGTCCATCAAAGGTATGTATGTATGTATGTAAGTGTCTATGTATGTGTGTGTCTATGTGTGTGTGTGTGTGTGTGTGTGTGTGTGTGTGTGTGTATATACTGTGTTTATATATACACTATATATGTATGTGTGTTTGTGTGTATGTATCTGTGTGTATGTGAGTTAGTGTTTGTACTTGTTCCCCACACCGCTTGACAAACAGTGGTAG
>NC_068999.1:42047580-42049073 GCF_001194135.2 Octopus bimaculoides
GAGGAAGAAGTGGATACGAAGTGGTGTTTGGGCGACGGATCTTGGTAGAAAAAAAAAGAATGTCATGGTGAGTTAGTAAGGAGAGCAAAGCAAGACTGGACTTACGTGGGCTGGCAGGACGATGAAAAAATTGCGGAGTTGAAATTGGAGCAGTTGAAGTTGCCGTTGTTATCATAGGAGTGCCTCTTAGTAGACAACATTCTTCGTCCTTTTTCAATGTCCAAGGGAAGCCAAATCGCGAAAAAGGTTGAGAAATGCTGATCTATAACGATGGTTTTTATCTAGACACATCGTAAAAGTAATTATAATGAATTGCTTAATTTAAAGAAAAGTATGTTTTTTCAAGCAAATAGGGTTAGAAAAAATATTTACCACAAGGAGAAAGAGACAAAAATAAAATAACACGTGTCAAAAATTTTTTTTTTCTGAAAACGTTCAATGACGTTAACTGGAATGTGGGGTTCGAGTAGACGTCATTCCACCTTTTGATTTATCATTACCATTCTTTTCGTTCGATTTTATTTTTCCTCCACTTTTGTGTTTTTTCTGTCCTGTTGTTCCCTCTATTTATCTGTGTCTCTGTCTGTCTGTCTGTCTGTCTGTCTGTCTCTCTATCTATCTTTCGCTCCCCATCTCACTGTTTTTCTCTCTTTGTCTTTCTCCTTCTTGTTTTCTCTCTCTCTCTCTCTCTCTCTCTCTCTCGCTATCTATCTATATATGTATATATATTTATAAAGACGAATGTATAAACATTGGACGTGTATGCGTACACACATATCTACATATCTATATTTTCCCTACATCTGTTTATATATTTCACTCTACACCATAAGTACGTACTTGGACGCGCGTTGTGTATTCTCTCGGCCTTCAAACCCCTTTCCCCTACACACATCACTCTCACCTTCTTCCTCATACTATAGTCTTATAGTCTTTTGATGGAACTCGGAATGGATTTGAACTGGGGAATTGGTAAGTGTTTACAAAGAGAAGCGAAAAAAACCGATTATGACTCCTGGGTATAAGTGCATCTATTAAAGATCGATACTTGTCCAAAAACATCAATAAGAATGGCTAACACCTTCAGACTCAATCATCTCTTCCTACTTACACCTCTGTTTTACTTCTCTTTAATTATCCTCTTATCATAGTTCACCATTCCTCTCTCTCTCTCTCTCTTTGTCTTTCTTGCTCTCTGTAACTCTCTCTCTGTCTCTGCCTCTAAGTATATATGTATATGTATACGTGCATGTGAGTGTGTGCGTGTGTTTATGTGTATGTGTATGTGTTAGCTGGTGTGTATGTATGCCTGTATATACCTGTATGTGCGTACGTATGGATGGATGCATATATATATATATATATATATATCACACGCAGCATTCAAGTATTTTCGTATATACTTAGTAAAACATATATATCTGTACCACTTACCCCCACATATATACACATATAAATCTATGTATGTATATGTATATATGTATACATATATA
>NC_068999.1:42049339-42055831 GCF_001194135.2 Octopus bimaculoides
ACACACACACACACACACACACACACACATATATATACATACACGTATGGCTACATGTGAATATAATGAACATAAAATGTAAAGACAAATAACAGTGCGACACATCCTCCCTACCCCACGACCGAAAAACTCCTCCTCAAACAACCAGAAAAAAACAACAACAGCAACAACAACAAAAAACCCCATAGAAACATGAAAGAACCTAGCAATTATTGAGTCGCGGATTAAGTTTTAGTTATTCTTTCTGATCATGAAATAATTATACATTTACGATACTGATTGTGGGAAATGTAGCGAGGACTAGAAAAGTAATAATGACAAGGTTAATGTCGAAGAGGGACACTCTCTGTTGAGATTGACCCTAAAATATCACTGGTACGTAATTTATGTCTTTCCGCAATCTTGTGATAATATCTGTTGATACCTAATACATGAGCAACGATAAAGGAGCAAACTAAGGTATATGTACCCGGTATTTCCTTGTTTGTTCTTCTCCATTGTCTGTCACACAGATTATAATGATGGTGAGGATGACGATGATGATGGTGATAAAGATAAAGAGGATAATGTTTTTTTTTCTACTCTAGGCACAAAGCCCGAAATTTTTGGGGAGGGGGCCATTTGATCAGAGCGATCTCAGTACACAACTGGTACCTAATTTATCGACCCCGAAAGATTGAAAGGCAAAGTCGACCTCAGCGGAATTTGAACTCAGAACATAAAGACAGACGAAATACTGCAAAACATTTCGTCCGGCGGGCTAACGTTTCTGCCAGCTCGCTACCTTGATAAAGAGGATAATAATGATAATGTCTGATGATGATGATGATGATGATGATGATGATGATGATGATGATAATGTCTGATGATGATGGGGATGATGATGATGAAGATGATACTGATAATGGTAAAAATCATGGTTGTTTCTAACAGTGGCTCATGTATTGAAATTTTGAGTGGGGGAGGCTGGTTGATTACCTCGAGCCCCTCCCCCGGTTTGATTGGTACTTTTTTTTGTTAGCGACCACGAAAAAATGCAAGACAAAGCTGACCTCAGCGGGATTTGAACTCAGAACGTAAAGTGTCGGAAGAAATACTATCAGGCATTTTGTCCGATACAACAACAATTCTGATTATCCACCCTCCTCGAATTTTGGTACAAGGCTAGCAATTTTAGGGGAGAGAACCACTCGAATGTATCGGGCCCCAGTGTTCAACTGGTACTTATTTTATCGATCTCGAAAGAATGAAGGGCAAAGTCGACCTCTGCGGGATTTGAACCCAGAACGCAAAGACAGCTGAAATGCTGGTAAGCATTTTGTCACCCAAAACAAAAATATATCTATATGGAAAATGAGAAAAAAAAGTATCCAAATTTTATATTTTATATCCTGAAAATAGAGAAACTGAAAGAATATCTTTAATAATTGCGTCTTCATGAAATAAGTAAAAGAATAACAAAAACACAAACCAGCTTATGAGGAATAGATAATTGAGGCCCTAGGACTTAGAAACATGCACTGTACAAAGAAGACAGCACTTATCACGGAGAACAGCGTCAATATTATGGGAAATAGAATCGACCTAAAATCATAATGTTACACATACTCAAGGCACATCGTACTGTGCTCGGTAGTGCGAGGAGAGTACAGCACAAAAATTAAAAATTACTGAAAAACAAAAATATAAATAGGAGAAAGTCAATGTTATTTTCATTTCCGTTTGATTATGTTTTTAAATTTTGTTAATATTAAAAAAAAAAAAAAAATACGGAATGCTTTTGCATTGCAGAAAACCATTTCTTTATTTTATATATTTTTTTTCCGGCAGATTCCTCTATCTTTTCACATGATTAAATATATAGATATTCATAGTTTCCGGCTAATTTGCGCGAGATTTATATGTATATAATTAGGGGGCATCACTGTCTATTATCACACAAGATATTAAGATAAGTTATTTCTAGCCTGATGTCTCAATTATCGTCTTATATCCGTAAGGTTTAATCAAATATCTTCGCTAAATGAGGTGGTAGGCTCCCGTGGAAGAGAATCTGTAACGTGGGATCAAATCCTGCAGTGTTCCTGACTTTTTCGTTTTCTTGCAGCCTTTCACTAATATCCATAAAAAAAAATGGCTGAATGCCATTACAACACCAGTTCATCAATTCTTATTTTGTTCCATTGCTCTATCATACAGGTGTAGCTAGGTCACCCGTCACTGGATACTCATGGTAAGGAAAGTACAATGATTTCACTCTGTCCTTTACACTAATGAATTGATTATTGAAGGCACGTGGCCTAGTGATTAGCGTATTACGCTCATGATAGCTAGATCGGGGGTTCGATTCCCGGGTCGGGCGGTGCGTTGTGTTCTTAAACAAAACGCTTCTTTTCACGTTTCTCCTGTTCACTCAGAAGCAAATGGGTCACCCTGTGACGGAATAGTTCTACGATCAGAGGCAATATTGGCCTGCTCACCTAGCCAGTAGGGTGGCGTCATTCGAAAGCTATAACTATGCAAAACGCATTGTGACCAGCGATGTATAACACCCGATAATCCGGTCGATACCGTAATATATATAAATAAACTTGTGATTATCATATCTAATAATATAATATGAAGCAGGCGGCGAGCTGGCAGAAACGTTAGCACGCTGGGCGAAATACTTAGTGGTATCTCGTCTGTCTTTATGTTCAGAGTTCAAATTCTGCCGAGGTCGATTTTGCCTTTTATCCTTTCGGGGTCGATAAATTAAATACCAGTTGTGTACTGGAGTCGATGTAATCGACTTAGTCCCTTTGTTTGTCTCATCTATGTTTAGCCCCTTGTGGGAAATAAAGAAATAAATATTTATTTTCTAAGTTGCTTTGGGTGTTTCTATTGCAGGAGTCCAAGCACCGTTTTGTTTTTTAATTCGATGCTGTGCCAACGAAAGCTAGGGATCACTGTAGAATAAGGGACCACAAAGAAGGAAGGGAATGGGGCTAAATATTCAAAATATATCGATCGATAGAAAAGTTAAAGAACTGAATATCATAGTCCATAAGAAAACAAGATGGTGGTACTGAATTTCACAGAGCAGCAGTCCGAGGAAAGAAGCTATCAAAATAAAAGAACTTGTGATCATCAGGAAACCTAATTGAGAAATGATGTACTGGAAAGAAAAGAAGCGGATGACACGTTTAAAGGTCTTGACCGTGGAAATACTCGTAGAAAAGGCACAACGAAGATAAATTTCGACGGTGAGACATTAGCTTCGATCTTGCAGAAAGGAGAGGACTCACTATGGTAACAATTCGATTCTGAGGCGATGGTAATGAGTTCAGGAAAGCAGCAGTTCGAGGAAAGAAACTATTAGAATAATAAGACCTGAGACAGGAAGCTCAACAGAAAAGAAACCGGTGAAATGCTTAAATATTTTGACAATAGACTTTACCGTTCTTCAAAGGCCAGCAAGATAAACACCAGTTATGTACTGGTTTCTCCACAGTTAATCGTTTGAGTACGTTGTTCAGTTTGCTTTCGTCTCTTTGTATCTAACGTTTCCCAGGCGACAGCTTTAGAGATGACAAGCGTCAGTGGTCGCATTTCTCTTGTTTTCTGCAGAAAATTACTATATTTAACGTTTAATATAAAGATTGAACAATCTCCTCATTTTACTTCAATGCAGTAACGCGGAAATCAGGAGATACGCAGTACATCTCCCTTCAGTGAACCTGTCACGTTATCTCTCTGTCTCACTTTCCCGCCTCTCTCTCTCTCTCTCTCTCTCTCTCTCTCTCTCTCACGCTCTCTCAAATTGTTGCTGATGCAGTCTAATATCATTTCAATTCTTCCATTCGGAAACTTGTGCTGATATTAAAGAAATAAAGACGTACCTATTTATATGCACGTTTTCTCTTGATGCTCATCGTTTATAGAAATCGAACTAAACAACTTTCTAATCGAAACGTAAGATTTCAACAAACTTTGAAGATTAACATTGAATGCGGAAGACCCTGACAGAAAATGTTAGTTATAATAGCCATAATGTAACAACAGATTTGAGAAAATGTCGACACTAAAGCTGTGACTTAGAATGGAATATTATGTGAAGTAATCTATTTGTCGTTAGCATCGGTATGAATCAGAGAGAGAAGGCAAGCGAAAGAGAGAAGGTGAGAGAGAGAGAGAGAGAGAGAAAGAGAAGGAGGGAGAAGGAGAGAAAGAGACAAACAGGCAGAAAGTGACAGAGCAAGGCTTTTCAAAAGCTATATTCTTTCATCTGCTGCTAGAAATTTACCGATTCTATGTCTAATCTCGCGGTTATTCAGTACGTGTACATCATTCTGATATTTTTCGTGAAGTGCTTGTTGCTAATAACATATGAACTCTTTCCCTTGAGTGTGTAGAAGAAAAGGTTTTCTGAAATGAAAAGGTGAGGATTTTGTTGCCGTTGTTGTTGTTGTTGTTATTGTTGTTGCTGTTAGATGCCGTTAAGGTGGGAGGTAGGGGAGAAACTGCTCTGTGCGATTGTGCAGGTAAACGTAGAAATAGTGGTAACGATGACGACGACGACGACGACGACGATAATGATGGTTGTTGTGATGGGTGTCAGGTAGAGGAGAGCTTCTCGAAAAACCTTGCATCCTCTCAACATATTTGGTTTGGGAATTAACTTACAACATTATAATAAAATACGGTTTTCTTTCTGAACTCAGTTTCGTTTAATCACCTTACACGCCCGTTGCACAATCTTCATTTAATCCAGACGTGCATCTTTAAATATCGTAATTTGATCATCACACGAAACCCATCGTCTTAAGTGATTTCTGCGCATTGAATACTTTAGTACTTGAATACACCCAATGTACCCGTTTTAAATGTTCTGTATACAGACATTCAAATTGGTACAGAGGCATTTTCTTACAAAGCCACAATGTGTTAGACTCACAATCGCTAGATCGTGATTTCAATTCCTAGACCGGGCGGTGTGTTGTGTTCTTGAGCAAAGCACTTCATTGCAAGTTGATCTGTGATCACTGCGACACCTGACATGTGGCACCCGTTGCACCGGTACAACGGCTTTTAATTAGTTAAAGAATCAATAATGATTATTCGTCGGTTAATTCATAGGAATTCTCAGGCAAGCAAGATTCACCCATAAAAATGAATATTATCCTTTCTACTCCGTGTACAATGACCGAATTTTTGTGGGGAGGGAGCTAAGTGATTATATCGACCCAAGTGTTCAACTGGTACTTATTTTATCGACAACGAAAGTATGAAAGGCAAAGTCGACCTCAGCAGAATTTGAACTCAGAGCGTAAAGACCGACGAAATGCTGCTTAACGTTTTGTCCAGCGTGCAAACTATTCTGTCAGCTTTCTGTCTTAGTATGATATAATGGTTTCAAATTTTGCCATAAGGGCAGCAATTTTGAGGGGACGAGGATGAGTCGATTACATCGACCCCAGTGCACAACTGGTACTTATTTTATCGACCCCGAAAGGATGAAAAGCAAAGTCAACTTCGGCGGAATTTGAACACAGAACATAGCGACGGGCAAAATACCGCTAAGCATTTCGTCCAGCGTCTAGCTCTCGGTGTTAGGATAATATAATGATATTTAAAACTCGCTGTGCCATCCGTAAAACAGACCCTTTGAACACTCGGAATGTATTAATTGGTTTGGGTTTGTATGGTAGGGTGGGTGTTGAACTGCATGTCGGGATTTCTTGCCTTGTATTGTTCCAAACAATGGCGAAACAGAGTAGGTTGGAGGCGGTTTGATAGCTTTCGTTAGGTTTGTAGATGTGTTTATTAAATATGGCTGTGTTCTTGGATAGTTTATCGTTTAATAATTGCTTGTTAATTGATGCATGGCTTTACTGATCATAATTACAATTGACTCGCTCTCTGTGTGTATGTATGGGGCGGGGTATACTTTAATCGGGTTGGTGAAAATAGGTGCAGGTCACGAGCATAAAAAACGGTTTGACCTTTTGGAAATTAGGCGAAAGTTTGAAGAATCGATTAATATGAGACGCGACATTTAGTCGAATAGTGGAATGACAGGCGTGATGGTCCGTAGAAGCTATGACAGATGTGAAGAATAAAAAAAGTAAATAAAAATACGTATAAAATTATAAATATATTTAATTTATGTCAAGAATTATATGAATAAACACAATATGAAGAATGAATAGATCTAAAAATTGGGGAAAAAAAAAACTAAATTTATGTAGAGAAAATGTAAATAATTGAATATAAATAATATCGAAAATATAAAATAAAAATAATAATAACAGCAACAATAATAACCCTGTCGATTGTAGGCACAAGGCCTGAAATTTTAGGGGAGGGAGGGGGCTAGTGGATTACATTGAACCCATTACAATATTGGTGCTTATTTTATCGACACCCTAAAACATGGAAAGCAAAATTGACCTAGGTGGCATGCGTTGCTCTCTCACTCAATAATAATAATAATAATAATAATAATAATAA
>NC_068999.1:42056665-42057379 GCF_001194135.2 Octopus bimaculoides
TATATATATGCATATAGGCTTGTATGTATGGATATTTGTGTGTATATATATGTATAAATGCATATTCATATTACACACACACACACACACACACGCACGCACATATTTTTATAGGCATTTATATAGACGTGATTATCGAGACTTAAAGAAAAGCATGGGGCTAGTTTTAGCGCTTGGATTGGGATTCTTTAAAAATTATTCCCTTATTAACCCTTTCCGTTTGGACATGCAGCATTTATACATTCCTCGGACTTTCTATATCTTTCTTGTGTTATCTTATCTTTCGGATGAACTGTTAATTACCAGATTAGTTATGACAATAACGATGTATAAAAAGATATGTCCATAACGTGTGCTTTGAAATGTTGATCGCTTATGCGGCGTTCCTTAGAGGAATGAAAAGTGTGGACCTAAGTTCCATGATGTGTTATCCGTGTTTACATCTTTGTATGATATTTTACAATTTAATGTGGCTTTGATAATTAATCTTTTAATGTTTGAGTTTCTTTTGGTATTCCTTGAGCGATGGCAATGATACATTTGTTTCTATGCTGTAGGAGGCAGCTATCGCAATACATTGCGTTATGCAACACATTGGAAAACAAAACACTCATAAAACCTGCTCATACCCACCCACACTCAAAAGCATACACACGGCACATGTCTGTATGTATATATATATATATATATATATATATATATATATATATATAT
>NC_068999.1:42058040-42059078 GCF_001194135.2 Octopus bimaculoides
TATATATATATATATATATATACATATATACATATGCACACACCAGTCACGTATGATCCACAGACACACACAAACACACACACATGCACACACACACATGTACACATACACACCTACACTCACCTTGCACAATGACACTGGCAGAATGCACACACACACACACACACACGCGCATTCACTTTATAAAAAGAGATGATCAAATGGTTTGAACGATAAGAGCTTCGGCAGAGCTAACATATTACCCGTTTCTCCCCATCCTCATCACCACCACCAACAAGAACAAGAACAGCAACAACAACATCAACGTGAATAAGTATTAGAACAAGCACTACAATAAACATTAGGAAAGCAACACCTTAAGCTGTGTCTTTTCAATATGCAATCTCCTATTTTTATCGTTAATCTCCAATTTCTCGTTAGCTCTCCGTATTAATACTCATTCCGCCATATTACGATAAAGGACAGATGTTGGTAGAGGCAGTAGGTAGACGATAGAATGGAGAAATAAGACAAGAAAAACTAGAAAGAATGGTTAGGACAAGGTGACCTAAACTTGCGGTAGGCCACGAATCCAGAAAGAGAGAGAGAGAGAAAAAATAATATCAAAAGGATTTAGGAACCAAAAGAAAACCGCAAGAAAAACCGACGAAAAAACAAGCAGAAATGTGAGAAAACAATATAAAACGTTTATAAATGGAAAGAGAAATCTTGTCACAAACAATACATCCAGAATGAAGAGAAAAACAAGAGGATAAAGAAAAAATTACATTAATAGGCTCTGGACCTCCTCCGAAATTCTGGGAGTTGGTGGAAAGCGTAAAATGGCTACTGTGGAAATAGAAAATGGCTCACGTTATATTTATGTATTTATATATCTACACATAGATGTAAACGTTGGCTAAATATAAGAATATCTACTCTTACACAGACACACAGACACACAGACACACACACATGTATATATATATATGTATATACACACACACACACACACACTCACACATATGCACATACAGATTGACACACACTAATATATAT